>NW_028270180.1:5289001-5461501 GCF_037043375.1 Chiloscyllium plagiosum
AGTAATTGGTTCGGTATTTCCCACATGTGAAGATTCCCCAACTCAAGGAAGAATGATGAAAAATTCCACCCTCGATCGCTACCAACCTGATCTCCAAAACCGATTCATCAACTTGTCGCATCACATTGTCAGCCTGTCGGAATCCAATTAACTCAGCGGTAGCCGGTTCCCATTAAACAGCCAGCAACAGAATAATAGAAATTTATAGATGAGGCCATTTGCCCCACCATGACCATGCTAGCCCAAGACAATCTGCATCTGCACTTCACAGAGATTTCCCCAACACTGCTGTTGACCCAAATGATTTATTCAGATTGATCCAGCCTTGATACTCTTCGAAAATGGCTCCAATTCACCTCAAGGCTGTTCTGAGGAAGGGTCACGCAACCTGAAATGTTGACTCTGAATTTCTCTGCACAGATGCTGCAAGATCTGCTGAGCTTTTCCAACAATTTCTGTTTTTGTCACCTCAAGGCAGGTCTTTTAGTGTCAGAAATTTCTATCAGCTATCATTTCTAGCTCACAACAACAATGTGCCTTTAACCAACACATTTAACATAGCAAAGTGCTCACTCGGTGGCCCACAGCAGTGATTGGCAACCAAGGTCTCAACATTTAAAGAAATATTTGTACAATTTGCCTAAAGCTGGTTTGAGGAAGTAGATTTTAAGGCACATCTTAAAGGAAGGGGGGGAGAGTCAGAGAGAGGTTTGGGGCCCTAAATGTAGCTAATGGTATGTCTGCCAACGGTGGAGATTTAACATAGTGATGCACCAGAGTCAGAGAGGTTCTGAGATATCAGAGATGTAGAACTGGAGGAAATGTCGAAGATACAGAGGGGAGGGATTAACAAAGGTGCAGAATCGCCTTGTTGCTTGTACAGCAATGGAATCCAAAACTGGTCTTCTTGCCCATCTTAGCCTCAAGAGTTGCTGCAGTGGGCAGACAGTGGGTCTTCCCCTTACTGACCCAAGGGAAAACAGGCACCAAAGTGATCCAACCCCATCCCGCCCCAAACAAATTCACCAAAACTCCATCTCCTTCGTGAAACAGAACAACTCAAGTTGGAGGGAATCAACAATACAGACCCTTCCACACTATACCAGCTAAACTGGGGAGGTGATGGCTTAGTGGCATTGTCACAAGCCCTATTAACCCAGAGACCTGGGTTTAAATCCAACTGAGTTTCAAAACAAAAATCTAGACTTAAAAGTCACCTCATCCTGAAAATTAATCCATTCCAGTAAAAACCCACCTGGTTCACTCCCTCCCGTTAGGGAAGGAAACCTACCACCCTTCTAAAGAAGGGTCATTAGACACAAAACATTAACTCTGATTTCTCTCCACAGATGCTTCTAGACCCACTGAGCTTTCCCAGCTATTTCCGTTTCTGTTTGATTGACAATGTCCACAGTTCTTTAGGTTTTATTTAACCTGCCATCCTTACCCGGTCTGGTCTACACGTGACTCCAGACCCACAGCAATGTGGGCGACCAATCAGATGGCAGTAAATGCTGCTGAGCCAATGATGTTCACAACCCAGAGTGAATTTTTTAAAAACTGCAACTCAACCAATGCTGAAGAGGAGGGGGTGGGAAGAGGGGAGGGGGGAAGAGGGGAAGGGGGGGAAGAGGGGAAGAGGGGGAAGAGGGGAAGAGGGGAGGGGGGGGAAGAGGGGAAGAGGGGAGGGGGGGGAAGAGGGGAGGGGGGGGAAGAGGGGAAGAGGGGAGGGGGGGAAGAGGGGAAGAGGGGAGGGAGGGGAGGCGAGGGGAGGGGGGGGGGAAGAGGGGAAGAGGGAAGGGGGGGAAGAGGGGAGGGGGGGAAGAGGGGAGGGGGGGAAGAGGGGAGGGGAGGGGGGGAAGAGGCGAGGGGAGGGGGGGGAAGAGGCGAGGGGAGGGGGGGGAAGAGGCGAGGGGAGGGGGGGGAAGAGGCGAGGGGAGGGGGGGGAAGAGGCGAGGGGAGGGGGGGAAGAGGCGAGGGGAGGGGGGGGAAGAGGCGAGGGGAGGGGGGGGAAGAGGCGAGGGGAGGGGGGGGGAAGAGGCGAGGGGAGGGGGGGAAGAGGCGAGGGGAGGGGGGGAAGAGGCGAGGGGAGGGGGGGGAAGAGGCGAGGGGAGGGGGGGGAAGAGGCGAGGGGAGGGGGGGGAAGAGGCGAGGGGAGGGGGGGGAAGAGGCGAGGGGAGGGGGGGGGAAGAGGCGAGGGGAGGGGGGGGAAGAGGCGAGGGGAGGGGGGGGAAGATGCGAGGGGAGGGGGGGGAAGATGCGAGGGGAGGGGGGGGGAAGATGCGAGGGGAGGGGGGGGAAGATGCGAGGGGAGGGGGGGGAAGATGCGAGGGGAGGGGGGGGAAGATGCGAGGGGAGGGGGGGGGAAGATGCGAGGGGAGGGGGGGGAAGATGCGAGGGGAGGGGGGGGAAGATGCGAGGGGAGGGGGGGGGATGAGGCGAGGGGAGGGGGGGGATGAGGCGAGGGGAGGGGGGGGATGAGGCGAGGGGAGGGGGGGGATGAGGCGAGGGGAGGGGGGGATGAGGCGAGGCGAGGGGAGGGGGGGAAGAGGCGAGGGGAGGGGGGGAAGAGGCGAGGGGAGGGGGGGAAGAGGCGAGGGGAGGGGGGGGAAGAGGCGAGGGGAGGGGGGGAAGAGGCGAGGGGAGGGGGGGAAGAGGCGAGGGGAGGGGGGGGAAGAGGCGAGGGGGGGGAAGAGGCGAGGGGGGGAAGAGGCGAGGGGGGGGGAAGAGGCGAGGGGAGGGGGGGGAAGAGGCGAGGGGAGGGGGGGAAGAGGCGAGGGGAGGGGGGGAAGAGGCGAGGGGGGGAAGAGGCGAGGGGAGGGGGGGGGAAGAGGCGAGGGGAGGGGGGGGGGAAGAGACGAGGGGAGGGGGGGAAGAGGCGAGGGGAGGGGGGGGAAGAGGCGAGGGGAGGGGGGGGAAGAGGCGAGGGGAGGGGGGGGAAGAGGCGAGGGGAGGGGGGGGAAGAGGCGAGGGGAGGGGGGGAAGAGGAGAGGGAGGGGGGGAAGAGGAGAGGGGAGGGGGGGAAGAGGAGAGGGGAGGGGGGGAAGAGGAGAGGGGAGGGGGGGAAGAGGAGAGGGGAGGGGGGGAAGAGGAGAGGGGAGGGGGGGAAGAGGAGAGGGGAGGGGGGGAAGAGGAGAGGGGAGGGGGGCAAGAGGAGAGGGGAGGGGGTGGGGAAGAGGAGAGGGGAGGGGGGGAAGAGGAGAGGGGAGGGGGGGGGAAGAGGCGAGGGGAGGGGGAGGGGAAGAGGCGAGGGGAGGGGGGGGAAGAGGCGAGGGGAGGGGGGAAGAGGCGAGGGGAGGGGGGGGAAGAGGCGAGGGGAGGGGGGGAAGAGGCGAGGGGAGGGGGGGAAGAGGCGAGGGGAGGGGGGGAAGAGGCGAGGGGAGGGGGGGAAGAGGCGAGGGGAGGGGGGGAAGAGGCGAGGGGAGGGGGGGAAGAGGGCGAGGGGAAGGGGGGGGGAAGAGGCGAGGGGAGGGGGGGGAAGAGGCGAGGGGAGGGGGGGGAAGAGGCGAGGGGAGGGGGGGGAAGAGGCGAGGGAGGGGGGGGAAGAGGCGAGGGGAGGGAAGAGGGGAGGGAAGAGGGGAGGGGAGGGAAGAGGGGAGGGGAGGGAAGAGGGGAGGGGAGGGAAGAGGGGAGGGGAGGGAAGAGGGGAGGGGAGGGAAGAGGGGAGGGGAGGAAGAGGGGAGGGGAGGGAAGAGGGGAGGGGAGGGAAGAGGGGAGGGGAGGGAAGAGGGGAGGGAGGGAGAGAGGAGGGGAGGGAAGAGAGGAGGGGAGGGAAGAGAGGAGGGAGGGAAGAGAGGAGGGGAGGGAAGAGAGGAGGGGAGGGAAGAGAGGAGGGGAGGGAAGAGAGGAGGGGAGGGAAGAGGGAGGGTGGGAAGAGGGAGGGGTGGGAAGAGGGGGAGGGGTGGGAAGAGGGAGGGGTGGGAAGAGGGGAGGGGAGGGAAGAGGGGAGGGGAGGGAAGAGGGGAGGGGAGGGAAGAGGGGAGGGGGGAAGAGGGGAGGGGGGGAAGAGGGGAGGGGGGTAAGAGGGGAGGGGGGTAAGAGGGGAGGGGGGGAAGAGGGGAGGGGGGGAAGAGGGGAGGGGGAGAGGGAGGGGGAAGAGGGGAGGGGGGGAAGAGGGGAGGGGGGGAAGAGGGGAGGGGGGGAAGAGGGGAGGGGGGAAGAGGGGAGGGGGGGAAGAGGGGAGGGGGGGAAGAGGGGAGGGGGGGAAGAGGGGAGGGGGGGAAGAGGGGAGGGGGGGAAGAGGGAGGGGGGAAGAGGGGAGGGGGGAAGAGGGGAGGGGGGAAGAGGGGAGGGGGGGAAGAGGGGAGGGGGGGAAGAGGGGAGGGGTGGGGGAAGAGGGGAGGGGGGGAAGAGGGGAGGGGGGGAAGAGGGGAGGGAGGGAAGAGGGGGAAGAGGGGAGGGAGGGAAGAGGGGGGGAAGAGGGGAGAGGGGAGGGGGGGAAGAGGGAAGAGGGGAGGGGGGGAAGGGGGGAAGAGGGGGAGGGGGGGAAGGGGGAAGAGGGGAGGGGGGGAAGGGGGGGAGAAGGGGGGAGGGGGGTAGAGGGGAGGGGGAAGAGGGGAGGCTGGGGAAGAGGGGAGGGGAGGGAAGAGGGGAGGGGGGGAAGAGGGAAGAGGGGGGGGGAGAGGGAAGAGGGGAGGGGGGTAGAGGGGGGGAGGGGAGGGAGAGGGGAGGGGAGGGAAGAGGGGAGGGGAGGGAAGAGGGAGGGAGGGAGAGGGGAGGGGAGAGGGGAGGGGGAAGAGGGGAGGGGGGAAGAGGGGAGGGGGGAAGAGGGGAGGGGGGAAGAGGGGAGGGGGGAAGAGGGGAGGGGGGAGAGGGGAGGGGGGGAAGAAGGGAGGGGGGGGAAGAAGGGAGGGGGGGAAGAAGGGGGGAGGGGGGGGAAGAGGGGAGGGGGGAAGAGGGGAGGGGGGAAGAGGGGAGGGGGGGAAGAGGGGAAGGGGGAGAGGGGGGGGAGGGGGGAAGAGGGGAGGGGGGAAGAGGGAAGGGGGGGGGGGGAAGAGGGAAGGGGGGGGGGGGAAGGGGAGGGGGAGGGGGGAGGGGAAGAGGGGAGGGGGGGAAGGGGGAAGGGGGGAGGGGGAGAGGGGTGGGGAAGGAGGGGGAGGGGGGTTGGGGGAGAGGGGGGAGGGGGAGGGGAAGAGGGGAGGGGGGAAGAGGGGAGGGGGAGGGGAGGGGAAGGGGGAGGGGGGAGGGGGGAGGGGGAAGGGGGAGGGGGGAAGGGGAGGGGGAAGTGGGAGGGGGTTGTGGGGAGGGGGAGGGGGGGGAGGGGAAGAGGGGGGGGGAGGGGAAGAGGGGAGGGGGGAGGGGATGAGGGGAGGGGGGGATGTGGGAAGTGGGGGGGGGTTGTGGGGAAGGTGGGGGGGGGGTTTGTGTGGGGGGGTTGTGGGTGGGGGGGGTTGTGGGAGGGGGGGGGGGGTTGGGGGGGGGGAAGGGGGGGGGGGTGGGGGGTTGTGGGGAGGGGGGTTGGGGGGAGGGGGGGGGTGAGGGAAGGGGAGGGGGAAGAGGGGAGGGGGGTTGAGGGGTGGGGGGGTAGAGGGGGGAGGGGAGGTTGAGGTGGAGGGGGTTGTGGGGGAGGGGGGAAGTGGGGAGGGGGGGGATGTGGGGAGGGGGGGGTTGGGGAGGGGGGGAGGGTGGGGGGAGGGGAGGGGGGAGGGAGGGGGAAGAGGGGAGGGGGGGAAGAGGGGAGGGGGGAAGAGGGGAGGGGGGAAGAGGGGAGGGGGGGTTGAGGGGAGGGGGGGGGAAGAGGGGAGGGGGGAAGAGGGGAGGGGGAGGGGGGAGGGGGGGAGGGGGGGGTTGTGGGGAGGGTGGGAGGGGGGGGGGGGGGGGGGAGGGGGGTTGGGGAGGGGAGGGGGGGAGGGGGGAGGGGGAAGAGGGGAGGGGGGAAGAGGGGAGGGGGGTAGAGGGGAGGGGGAAGAGGGGAGGGGGATGGGGAGAGGGGGAAGAGGGGAGGGGGAAGAGGGGATGGGGGGAAGAGGGGATGGGGAAGAGGGGGGGGGAAGAGGGGAGGGGGGAGGGGGGAGGGGGGAGGAGGGGGGAGGGGGGAGGGGGGGTGGGGGAGGGGGGTGAGGGGGGGAGTGGGGAGGGGGGAAGTGGGGAGGGGGTTGGGGGGAGGGGGGTTGGGGGGAGGGGGAGGGGGAGGGGGGTTGGGGGGGGGGGGGAAGAGGGGAGGGGGGGTTGGGGGAGGGGTGAGGGGAGGGGGGGAGAGGGGAAGGGGGAGGGGGGAGGGGGATGGGGGAGGGGGTTGGGGAGGGGGTTGGGGTGGGAGGGGGGTTGGGGGAGGGGGTGGGGAGGGGGGAGGGGGTTGGGGAGGGGGGAGGGGGAAGGGGGTGGGGGGAAGGGGTGGGGTGGGGGGAGGGGGAGGGGGGGTTGAGGGGGAAGGGGTGGGGGGTTGGGGTGGGGGTGGGGGGTTGTGGGGATGGGGAGGGGGGAGGGGGAGGGGAGGGGGGTTGGGGGAGGGGGGGGGGGGAAGTGGGGAGGGGGAAGGGGGAGGGGGGAGGGGGTGAGGGGGGTTGGGGGGAGGGGGGTGGGGGGAAGTGGGGAGGGGGGTGGGGTTGGGGGGAGGGGGGAAGAGGGGAGGGGGGAGGGGTTGGGGGTTGAGGGGGTTGGGGGAAGAGGGGGGGGGGAAGGGGGTGGAGGGGAGGGGGGAAGAGGGGGAGGGGGAAGTGGGGAGGGGGAAGAGGGGGGAGGGGGGAGGAGGGAGGGGGGGGGGAGAGGGGGTGGGGGGAGAGGGGAGGGGGTTGAGGGGAGGGGGTTGTGGGGGAGGGGGGAGGGGGGGGGGGTGAGGGGGAGGGGGGGGAGGGGTGGGGGGGGGGGGTGGGAGGGGGGGTGGGGTTGAGGGGGGGGGAAGAGGGGGAGGGGGTGAGGGGGGGGGTTGGGGGGAGGGGGGTTGAGGGGGGGGGGTTGGGAGGGGGGGAGTGGGTGGGGGGATGAGGGGAGGGGGGGTTGAGGGGGAGGGGGGGAAGTGGGGGGTTGGGGGGGGGGTTGAGGGGAGGGGGGGGTTGTGGGGGGGGGGGGGAGGGGGGGTTGGGGGGGGAGTGGGGTGGGGGGGGAGTGGGGAGGGGGGGAAGAGGGGAGGGGGGGGAAGAGGGGAGGGGGGGGAAGAGGGGAGGGGGGGGAAGGGGGTGGGGGGGAGGGGGGGGATGGGGGGAGGGGGGGGGGGAAGAGGGGAGGGGGGGGGGTTGAGGGGGGGGGGGGAAGAGGGGAGGGGGGGGGAAGAGGGGAGGGGGGGGGAAGAGGGGAGGGGGGGGGGAAGAGGGGAGGGGGGGGGAAGAGGGGAGGGGGGGAAAGAGGGGAGGGGGGGAAAGAGGGGAGGGCATACATGTATGGGAAGTGCAGAGGTATGGGACCATGGGGCGGGGGGGTGAGATGGGGAGGCAGAGTTTGGTTCAGAATGGGAGGGGTCTGCACGAAGGGGGATGAGAAATGGGTGGGTGACAGGGAGTGTGGGGGGTGGGAAAGGGAGGGTGGGGGCACAGAGGAGGGAGTCTGTGGTGGCATGGGGGAGGGTGTGGGGGGTGGAGGCGAAAGGGAAGGGGACAAGGAATGGCAGAAGGCGAACAATGTGAGCGCTGAGAAGTGAAGATTGAGAAAGAGGGGATTAAGAGTGAGGGTCGAGATGTTGGTGCTGAAAGAGGAGGGCTGCAAGGGCCCAACACAGGTCGAGAGAGAGAGATCAAAAGCAAGTGGTGAGGGAGAGCAAGGGGAAATGGAGAGAGAGAGAGAAACGGGAGAGAGAGAAAAGGAAATGGGAGAGGAAGGCAGTGGAGGGGAGCACGAGAAACAAGTGGAAGGGGGAGAGGGAGAGAGACCTGGGGGGTGGGGAGGGCGAGAGAGAAATGGGGGAGAGAGAGAACTGTGGGGGGAAAGAGAGAACTGGGGAGGGAGAGAGAACTGAGGGGGGGAGAGAGAACTGGGGGGGGGAGAGAGAGAACTGGGGGGGGGGAGAGAGAGAACTGGGGGGGGGGGGAGAGAGAGAACTGGGGGGGGGGAGAGAGAGAACTGGGGGGGGGGAGAGAGAGAACTGGGGGGGGGGAGAGAGAACTGGGGGGGGGGAGAGAGAACTGGGGGGGGGAGAGAGAACTGGGGGGGGGGGAGAGAGAACTGGGGGGGAGGAGAGAGAGAACTGGGGGGGGGGGGAGAGAGAGAACTGGGGGGGGGGGAGAGAGAGAACTGGGGGGGGAGAGAGAGAACTGGGGGGGGGGAAGAGAGAACTGGGGGGGGGAAGAGAGAACTGGGGGGGAAGAGAGAACTGGGGGGGGGAAGAGAGAACTGGGGGGGGGGAAGAGAGAACTGGGGGGGGAAGAGAGAACTGGGGGGGGGGGGAAGAGAGAACTGGGGGGGGGGGAAGAGAGAACTGGGGGGGGGGAAGAGAGAACTGGGGGGGGAAGAGAGAACTGGGGGGGGGGAAGAGAGAACTGGGGGGGGGAAAGAGAGAACTGGGGGGGGAGAGAGAACTGGGGGGGGGGAGAGAGAACTGGGGGAGAGAGAACTGGGGGGGGGGAGAGAGAACTGGGGGGGGGAAGAGAGAACTGGGGGGGGAAGAGAGAGAACTGGGGGGGGGAGAGAACTGGGGGGGGAGAGAACTGGGGGGGGGAGAGAACTGGGGGGGGAGAGAACTGGGGGGGGGAGAGAACTGGGGGGGGGAGAGAACTGGGGGGGGAGAGAACTGGGGGGGGGAAGAGAACTGGGGGGGGGAAGAGAACTGGGGGGGGGGGGAGAGAACTGGGTGGGGGAGAGAACTGGGTGGGGGAGAGAACTGGGGGGGGAGAGAACTGGGGGGGGAGAGAACTGGGGGGGGAGAGAACTGAGGGGGGAGAGAACTGGGGGGGGAGAGAACTGGGGGGGGAGAGAACTGGGGGGGAGAGAACTGGGGGGGGAGAGAACTGGGGGGGGAGAGAACTGGGGGGGGGGGAGAGAACTGGGGGGGGAGAGAACGGGGGGGGGGGAGAGAACTGGGGGGGGGGAGAGAACTGGGGGGGGGAGAGAACTGGGGGGGGGGAGAACTGGGGGGGGAGAGAACTGGGGGGGGGGAGAGAACTGGGGGGGGGGGGAGAGAACTGGGGGGGGGGAGAGAACTGGGGGGGGGGGAGAGAACTGGGGGGGGGAGAGAACTGGGGGGGGGGGAGAGTGAACAGAGGGGGGTGGGGGGGGTAACGCAGAGGGGGGTGGGGGTAACGCAGAGGGGGGTGGGGGTAACGCAGCATGGACAGAAGCTAGTATGGATGTGCCACACGGACAGGCAATGGGATCGCGGTCCTCAATCTGCCAGCACTGAGCTCGGCATCCTGCTCGGAGTGAATACTGACACACCACTGAACAGCTCCCAGATCCACCCCCGCCTGCAGAGAGTCAGCAACACATACTGGCACTCACTCAGTAATGGTAGACTTGGCTGGGGGGGGGGGGGGGGGGGGGGGGGAGTTGGGGTGGGGGGAGAGCTGCCAGACCTCCTCACGGAGATCCAGTCCGGCTTTTCCGTCCTGCCACTGCAGTACGCTCCAACCCTGGGAGTCATTAATAAATAAAGCCCGCAGCAGCCAGGAGATACTGCTGGCGTTTCTCAGAGAGAGAGAACACAAAGACACAACCTCAATGAAAGAAAAGGACCTGAGGCAGACTAAATAAAAGCCGATGTAAATTACACTAATCGGGTTTGTCTTTTGGAGGGACTGTCACCAAATCTATTTGAACAAAAAAAACTAAAATACTTCGCTCCAAACTGCCCCCCCACACACACAGAGCCATAACTACCTGTGATATGATACAGAGAAAGCATCCCAGTCTGGAACCAGACTCCTGGTTGCTATCCCCGCTCGTTGAGTGTGCGCAGGACAAACAGTAAGGACAAGGTGAATTTTTTTTGCATCTCGGTTTCTCGTCTCCATCCTGCACTGTCCCAAGACAGGAGCAGCTCCCTCAGACAGTAACCTCTGGTCTCCCACCCCCTCCCAAACAACCATCACACGGTGTGGGAGTCTGTACATCGCTGGGTGTTACCCAGGTGAATGGGTCCCCGACCTCAGCAACCCTGAGGGAGGCTGGTGCCATCTCATGACAGCGGGAGAGCTGCACTTCAAGTCAGACAAAGTCTCCCCTGTCTGAAAGCCTGAGGTTTTACATTTGAGTAGCATCTCGGGAGAGAAAACGCCAAATTGCTGTATTGCAGCTCAAGGCAGAATTCCGTGAGCGGGCACAGTATTGGCCTGAACGTTTCTAACTTCACCTTCCACCACCACCACCACCTCAGGGGATAAAACAGGGGCTTTACGTCTTTATGCAGAAGAGGGTTCAGGCAATGGCACAAGTCTCCTCCTCAAAGCCTCCATCTTTAGCTCAGTTCCGATCCCCATCGTTTTCAGACATCAATCGGAATGTCAATGAAGGAGGATTGCAGATGCTGGAGATTAGAGTCAAGAGTGTGGTGCTGGAAAAGCACAGCAGGTCGTGTAAATGAAACCCACCAGTGCCGATTCCACCTCCTCCTGATTGCAGATCGCAAGGGCTTCACGAACTCTTCCACAACTTGTTAATCAGGTATCAAAACCCCGAGCTCAGTCTGAGAATCTGCTGCGCTGTCTGGGTCAGCTTCACTGCGCTAGTAACCCGGGGGGGGGGGGGGGGGGGGCAGAGTGACAAGTCCTTACATTTAACACCAAGATGGGAGGCGAGGGTGATGACCCTCTTTTAAAACATAAAAAAAATAAAATTACAGAAAGCATAAAACATGAAGCTTTGTGAACAATGCAAATTGCCCCAGCATCACTTTAACACCCTACAGGGGCAGGGGGAAACCGAGATTGAAAACTGGGGTCATTGTGAAAGAGGAACCAGGCAGACGGACAGATGGACAGTCTGACAGTAGGGACCATTCCTCTAGGAACCCGGGCTGCCTTCCGAGGGAGATTAACAATATACCAATGTTGGTCATTGTCAGCCGGGGATGAATAAATGAATGAAGTGCAAATATCTTGGAGCAGAACCAATAATGAATCCAATAACCGGGTCTCCCACTAAATTATTGTGTATTAGAGAGCTTTGGCAGCGGAAATAGATATTCTTTAAAAAAAGTTTAAGGGTTAGTGAATAAATACATTTTTAGAGCAATTCGAGGTGTTTTCGACTCCCCTTGCCTCGGGTTCATAAAACAGCTTTGCCCAGCGATGAGAGACTGGGGGGGGGGGGGATAGGAGACACTGCAGAGTGTCTGGATCAGAGACAGACTGCAAGATCTGCCGCAGTCTCCCTCTCTCTCTCCTTTGTGGCTCTGATCATCCACCAGCTCCTTCTCCTGGTTCTGTTAAAGTCTTGAATTTTCAACTATTCAGTTTTCCCTTTGGACGTTGTATTCTGAACTCCCCCCCCCCCCCCCCCGCTCCCGGCCGCAGCGATTACACTAAAAAAAACCCCTAAAACGCATCGTTTTCTCGGATTGCCAGCGAAGGGAGGGGCAGGGTATGGATGAGAAAACTCCATCTCATTCTTGTCATACCTGGCGATTTTTGGAGATTGCGACTGGGACTGGTCACTAACATAAAGCCCCCGTGAGGAACCCCAAACCCCCATCCCCTGACCCCGGGAGTGGAACAGGATATTAATTGTGGAAACTGAACATAACCAGGGAAGGAGAAACAGTGAAAAGGGCAATCAAAATTAAAAGTTTTTTTTTCACAAATGCTCCCCACATCTCAGAGCTGAGTCCTGACAAACTGCTGCCTGTTGTCACACAGAATGGCACCAAATCATCCCCAGTCTGAATTAATCTCACTTCCAAACTCAACGCTATTTCTCTTTCCAAGCCAAGCCCTGCCTTGATGGCGCTCCACATTAAAAGCTGCGCCAAGCCTGTCTCGGTTCCGAGTGTGGGTCTTACCCGTGTCCAGAACCCGCTCCCTGACCCAGCAGCAGCCGCCGCCGCCTGTTCGCTGTCCTCTCAGTCTGCAGCCTTCCAGCCTTCGGCTCAACTCCAGGGCGGAGCCGCCCAGCCTGGTCCAGCCTCTCCCGCACACTTCACCAATGCAGCAGCTGCATTAACCCCCACAGCACTGAGACAGACAGAGTGATCTGTACCTCTGTCTCCATACATAGGAGCTCAGAGACAGGCAGGGTGACAAATAGCTATACAGAGGGATTGAGTGAGACAGGGACTGAGGGGGGCACAGAGACCAACACAGAGGGATAGACATTACAAAAGTTACAGACGGACAGATAGAGACAGGCACTGAACCAGGCAGGGAGGCAGCTCCAGAGAATAAAAGGAGAGGCTCTAAAAGAAAGAGAGACGCAGGGAGACAAAGAGAGAGCGAAAAAGACACACGCAGAGGAGACAGGAAAACAGAGACACAAAAAGACAGGAAGACAGAGGCACAGAGGGAGACAGAGAGAGAAAAACAGAGAGGCACACACAGACAGAGAAAGAGACGGAGACACAGAGAGGAACAGGGAGACGGACAGACAAAGGCAGAGAGGCACTGAAAAGGAGTGAGAGAGAAAGACAGACAATGAGAGAGCCACAGGGAAGGAGACAGACAGATAGATGACAGACAGAGAGACTGACATACAAAGTGAGGCATTAAGACTTACAAAGACAAAGAGTGTGAGAGAGAGAGAGAATGGGAGAGATAAAGAAACAAGGAAGTCACACACTGACATTGAGAGAGGTAAACGGAGAAAGGTGGATAGATAAAAGAAAGGTGGGAGAGAAGCTGGGAGGGAGCAAAGAGACAGAAATGGGTGAGAGGGAGACAGATAGAGTGGAAGTGAGATGGAGAGATCTCTGTGGGTTAGAGAGACAGAGAATGAGGGTTAATGTCACCTATCCACTCAGAGTGTGTGTGACATTGAGAATCGCTGCAGAAGCTCTTAGGCTTTTGTCCTGCTGTGTAATTTGTTGGTTTGTCTGCACAGCAAGGTAGCTATTTAGAACATAGCCAGACCAGGGTGAGCTACTTACTTGTAGTTTCTATCACTGCCCTTTCCTAAGGTGACTGTCGGTGTGTGCACAGTGAGTGAGAACACCTCACAGTCCAGGTATCATGGTCCTCTGTAATGGAACTGGTCACACTGTGTAGAGACTAACTTGGAGAAGTTTGAGGGACAAGGTCCTGAATCAATGGAAAGGCAGGTGAAACATCATGGGCCAATTCTTATCCTCCACATGCAGAACAGCAAGTTCTCCCCTTGACATCCAATGATATTATCCTCACTGAATGCCCCACTATCAACATCCTGGAGATTACCATTGACCAGAATATAAACTGGACTCACCATATAAATATTGTGGCTGCAAGAGCAGGTCAGAGGCTGGGAATCCTGCAGCAAGTAACTCACCTCCTGACTCCCCAAAGCCTATCCACCATCTACAAGGCACAAGTCAGGAGTGTGATGGAATACTCCCCACTTACCTGGATGACTGTAGCTTCAATAACACTCAAGAAGCTTCACGCATCCGCGACAAAACAGCCCACATCCACTCCACCAACCCCTCCATGTCCAGTAGCAGTGCACTATTTACAAGACACACTGCAGCAAATCACCAAGACTCCTCTGACAGCACCTTCCAAACCTCGGACCACTAACACCTAGAAGGCCTAGGCAGCAGAACACCACTACCCAAGTCACACACCATCTGTTTTCAATCTATGCCACTATCCTCTTGTCACTGGTTCAAAATTGAAATTCCACACACCCCCACCCCATGCCACCCTCAACAACAATGTAGATGTACCTGCACCACAAGGATTTCAGTGGTTTAAGAAGACAGCTCACCCCCACCTTCTCGAGGGTAACTAGAGATGGGCAATAAATACTGGCCCAGCCATAAAACTCACATCCTGTGAACAAATGTTTAAAAAGATGTGAGCGGCACGATGGCACAGTGGTTAGCACTGCTGCCTCACAGCACCAGAGACCCGGGTTCAATTCCTGGCTCAGGCGACTGGACTGACTGTGTGGAGTTTGCACATTCTCCCCGTGTCTGTGTGGGTTTCCTCCGGGTGCTCCGGTTTCCTCCCACAGTCCAAAGATGTGCAGGTCAGGTGAATTGGCCATGCTAAATTGCCCATAGTGTTAGGTAAGGGGTAAATGTAGAGGTATGGGTGGGTTACGCTTCGGCGGGTCGGTGTGGACTTGTTGGGCCGAAGGGCCTGTTTCCACGCTGTAATGTAATGTAATGTGGTTACAATGATGTTATGCAGCAATTGCAATGAATATCACAGTGAGAGTCCATTCCTTATTGATGCTGCATCATTCAGTGCTGGGTTCAGGTACAGAGCTTTGAGCAGTTATTTTATCCCATATTAGCCACATGTATCAAGAGCAGACTTTCACCTGCTAAGAGGACTTGGGCCACCATTGTTCAGTGAAGAATCAAAACTCTCGACTTAGCCATGAGGGTCCTGAGCCAAGCAGTAACCACTTTGCGCAACCCAGCAGCTCTATTCCGTATGCACCAAGTGGGAAAGGTGAAAGGCTTTGCTGTGCTTACCACCATAACTGAGCCAGAAGGACCACACATGGTTAAGCAACAGAGTTCCCCAAGACTGAACATCTGTCAGCTCTGGTAAAGTCAGTGCTCAGGACTGTCCTGGACAGTTTTCATGGACACTGGCTGTGTCAATGTTTACACCATTGATTAGAGAGAGAGAGATAGGATGGCAGGGAAATCAGTTGGAGACTTCAGCACAGAAGAAGCTCCATACAAATCTCCTCTCACCCCTCTTCATACAACTTTAATGTGCCTCACAAACCTTGTTGAATTCGTTGAGGATGTGACAAAACACATTGATGAAGGTAGAGCAGTGGATGTGGTGTACATTGATTTTTAGAAAGGTGTTTGATAAGGTTCCCCATGGTAGGCTCATTCAGAAAGTAAGGAGGCATGGGATACAGGGGAATTTGGCTGCCTGGGTACAGAATTGGCTGGCCCATAGAAGACAGAAGATAGTAGTGGATGGGAAGTATTCAGCCTGGAGCTCGGCGACCAGTGGTGTTCTGGGACCTCTGCTCTTTGTGATTTTTATAAATGATTTGGATGAGGAAGTGGAAAGGTGGCTTAGTAAGTTTGCCAATGACACAAAGGTTGGTGGAGTTGTGGAGGGCTGTTGTAGGTTGCAACTGGTCATTGACAGGATGTAGAGCTGGGCTAAGAAGTAGCAGATGGAGTTCAACCTGGAAAAATGTGAAGTGATTCTTTTTGGAAAGTTGATTTTGAATGCAAATTACAGGTTTAAAGGCAGGGTTCTTGGCAGTGTGGAAGAACAGAGGAATCTTGGGGTCACATAAATAGATCCCTCAACATTGCCAAACAAGTTGATGGGACTGTTAAGAAGGCATATAGTGTGTTTGCTTTCATCAGCAGGGGGATTGAGTTTAAGAGCCGCAAGGTTATGCTGCAGCTCTATAAATCCCTAGCTCAACCATACTCGGAATATTGAGTTCACTTCCGGTCGCTTCATTACAGGAAGAAAGCAGAGGCTTTAGAAAGGGTAGAGAGGAGATTTCCCAGAATGCTGCCTGGACTGGAGGGCATGCCTTATGAAGAAAGGTTGAGGGAGCTAGGGCTTTTCTCATTGGAGCAAAGAAGGATGAGAGGAGGCTTGATAGAGGTGTACAAGATGACGAGAGGCAGAGATAGAGTGGATAGCCAGAGACTTAATCCCAGGGAGGAAACGTCTATCACGAGGGGGCATAATTTTAAGGTGATTGGAGGAAGGTTTAGGGGAGATGTCAGAGATAAGTTCTTTACACAGAGAGTGGTGGGTGTGTGGAATGCACTGCCAGCAATGGTAGTAGAGACAGATGCATTAGGGATATTTAAGTGACTCTTGAATAGGCCCATGGAAGTTAGTACAATGAAGGGTATGTAGGTTAGTCTGATTTAGAGTCAGATAGAAGGCCAGCAACAACATTGAGGGCCGAAGAGCCTTTGCTGTGCTGTATTGTTCTATGTTTATCAACATAAACCTCCAATCTTTTCTCCCTCTTGTGTTTTGATTCCTCTTAAATCAGTTGATGTCATCCACCTCAATGTAACTATGTGGTAAGAACTCCATATTCTCACTGCTCTTTGGACAAAGAATTCCTTACTTTTACATTAGGCTTTTGACTCCCTCGGAAGTGGGAACATCTCCACATCAATCTTAAAAGTTTCTGTTCAAACTTCTCATTTCTGGAGAACAGAGTTCCTCATAGATATATCCTTCCACTTTCAGGAAGTAATTGTTGTTATTTATCCTGATGGTTATAAGCCATAAGAGAGCTTTGATCATTAAGTATGCAATGGAAGTGACAATGATATTTGTGTCATACTGAATGGGCCAGTTCTCAGTGTCTGATGCCTACCTGAGAGAGAACATAAGAACTAGGTTTAAGAGTAGGCCATTCAGCATCTCGAGTCTGCTCTGCCAGTCAATAGAATCATGACTGATCTGACAGTCCTCATGTCCACTTTCTTGCCTTTTGCCCATAACCCATAATTCCTCGACTGATCAAAAATTGATCTATCTAACCTTAAGTATACACCACGACAGACAGGGCAGGTCAACAAAAGTTTGGTCAAAGAGGAAGGTTTTAAGGAGCTTCTTAATGGGAGAAAGAGAAAAGGGAAAGGTTTAGGAATGGAATCAGATAGTTCAGGGACCAGGAACTAAAGGCATAGCCATTAATGGTGGGGCAATGGAAATTGGGGATGCTGTAGGGCCAGAATGAAGAAGTGCATTTAGCTCAGAGTGAGGTTTGAGAATTCAGAGATCGGGAAGGTTCAAGGCCACTGAGAGGTTGGAAAATGAAGATGAAAAGTTTAAAACTGTGGCTGTCTTTAAATGTAGGACACAGAAGAAAGGGTCAATGTAGGTCACAGAACAAAGTGTGAGGCAAAGTGGATGGACTGGTGCAGTGGAAAAAGTAATCCAGATGAAAGTGAGTTCAAATCCCACTAATCTTTAAAAATCATTTTTAAAAGCTGGCATCAGTAAATGTGACTGTGAACTTGTCTGACTTTCATGGAAACCAAACCGATTAACTATTGTCCTTCGGTGAAGGAAGTCTGTTGCCCTTACTGGGTCTACACGTGACTCCAGGCCCAGGGCAGTGCAGCTGACTCCTGACCGGTCTGTGAAATGGCTCAGCTAGTTCAGCAAATTAATGAAACTCCGGGCATGAGGAAGAAATGCCAGCAGCAGCCACACCTACAGGATTTGTAAATAAAAAGCACTGTGCCACTAGTAGGTGTGTAGGAATGCAGGAATAGGAGGAGGCCATTCAGCCCCTCGAGACTGTTCTACCGTTCAATCAGATCCTGGCTGTTCTGTGGCTTGATTCCATATACCCACCTTTGGCCCTTAATATGTTTGCTTAACAAAACATTATGTATCTCAGATATAAAATTAACAATGGATCCTGCATCCACTGCTGTTTCTGGAAGAGAATTCCAAACCTATGTCACCCTTTGTATGTAGAAGTGCTTCCCAACGTCTCTCCTGATTGCTCTGGCCCTAATTCTCAGCCTATGACCCCCTAGTTGTAAAACGTCCAACCAGTGAAAATAGTTTATCTCCCCTGTCTTTTCCTGTTACTATCTTGAACACTTTGATCAGATTATCAGTTAACCTTCTAAATTCTAGAGAAATTCAGCCTAATTTATAATGGCTTATAAGTCATAATGTAACCCCTGAAGTCCAGTTATCATTCTTGTAAATCTACATAGTACTCCCTTCTAAACCAATCCGTCCTCCCTCAGGTGTGGTGCTCAGATCTGCTCACAGTGCTCCAAGTAGAGTCTAAGTGGGGTTTTGTATAACTGCAGCATAAATAAGAGCCAGTAATAAATATCATATAGTATAATGTAATGTAATATAATATTCTCTCCCCTTAAAAGTACAAGACATTGAGAGGAGATCTTGTGGAGCATTGGGTAGTGTTCCTGCCTCTGAGCCAGATGCCCTGGTTTAATTCCCACTCCAGGGCATCATGGTCCAGGAAGGTGTGTTTATTACCTGGCAAAAGAGATCAGGAATCAATGGAATGAAAAGAAATTGGAGCCGTTATCCTACCATTCTAGCTCTTGGCTGCATCATGTGGGGGCGGGGCAGGGGGATTGAATTGCCTGGTGTAGATCAGATTGGTGCCAACTCTGCTCCAGGTGGACATTGCAATGCTGTGGGTCAGACCTGCCTTTGGACAGAGAACCGAGGGAGAAACCATGGATCAGATGCTCTTCAGGGGCCACACTGTCAGACCTTGAGAGAATAAAGTTCCAGAAGAAGTCCATTTCGTCCACTGTGATTGTGCCATCTCTTTGAAAGAGTTAAGTCCTGTTCCTCCTGGTCTTTTCCTACTGTCTTATACATGTTCCTTTTCCATGTATTTAACAAATTCCATTTAGGAAAAGTTCCTGTTGAATCTGCTACCACTGTCCTTTCACTGAACCTGTTCCAGATCATAATAACTCATGAAAAATCTGACTGGGGTGAGCTGGCCTAGAACTAGGGGACAGTCTCAGAATAAGGGGCCGGCCATTGACAACTCAGGTGAGGAGGGATTCTTTTACTCAGGGGGTGGTGAACCTTTGGAATTCTCCACCCCAGAGGACTGTGCAGTCAATCAGGCAGACAGCCATGGAGTTTTAGCTGCTAGAGCCTTCCAGGGATATGGCACACTGAGGTCAATGGTCAACCATGATCTAGAATGACACAGCAGTCTTGAGGGGCTGAATGGACTGCATCTGGTCAATGTTCCCTCATGTGCGGCAACAGCATCCAAAATGGGAAGTTGATGCTGGGAACGTGTCAGCATCCTGATTAGTATGCATGGAATTTCCAAGCATCTGCACAGACACACAGTTCAGAGCGAACCTTACTGCTGTTTATATATTCCTAATCAAGTCCCTGTTTATTTTGTCAGTTATCATAAATCTTTGTTATCTGGTTACTGATATCTAATGCCAGCGCAAACAGTTTCTCCCTATTTACTTTATCACAACCCTCATCCCCTTGATCCCTTCTGCTAAGAATCATAGAATCCCTACAGCGTGGAAACAAGCCATTTGGCCCAAGTCCACGTGGCCCTCTGAAAAGTATCCCACCCAGACCCATTCCCCTACCCCTATTGCTCTACATTTCCCCTGACTAATGCACCTAATCTATGCATTCCTGGAGACTATGGCTCTGGGCAACTAGAAATCACCAATAAATGTTGGCCAAGCGAGCAACATCCACAGTCTGTGTATTCATTTTTTAAAAATGTGATGTGATACACACCTCTGTTCACATCAAGCAGAGTATGTGAAGTTTGCAGAGGGTTGGTATCACAGTGTGTTACAACATTAAACAGGTGATGTCTTTGATTGTGTGCCAACTTTAAGTAAAAGAACAGATAAAGGAATTTCACTCGAATGTGGTCATTACTAATGTGACCTGACATTGTTTCAATTCCTATATACACTGGAAAATATGTATACATACTCAGATAAATGGAGCAAATTAAAAATTGAGTCCTTTCTGTGTGTATCTGTTCTTAGTACTCTGATGATCAGAGATATATTCACCATTTAAAAGGATGGGTATGTGAACAGGAAGGGTTTAGAGGGATATCGGCCAAATGCTGGTAAATGGGACTAGATTTTTTTGAGGATATCTGGTCGGCACGGACAAGTTGGACCGAAGGGTCTGTTTCCATGCTGTACATCTCTCTGATTCTAAAGAGAAGTTACACGCAAACAAATTGGAATAGAAGAAAGGTTGGAGGAGGTGCATTTGCAGCATGACCTTCAATGGGCCGAATGGCCTATTTCTATGCCTGAAAGATCTACGTTATTCTATGATTAATGAAGAGTTAAAATTCACCTTGTTTCTTTTACCATCTATCAGACCAGACTGGATCACAGGCTCCCACTGAGAGGGAGGGGGAGGGGAAGAGGAGGAGGAAGGGGGAGGGGGAATGGGGAAAGCGGAAGGGGGGGGGGGAAGATTGATTTTCTTTCACAGAGATGGCAGGCACTTGTGAAGACAACTCCAAACCCCTCTCCCTCCCCCCATCCCGCTCCCCCCCCACCCCATTTCCCTCCTTCTCTCTCCCTCATCCCCCTCTCCCTCACCCTCATTCCCCTCTCTCTTCCCAATCCCCCTCCCCTCCTCCCTCCCCATCCATCTCTTCTCCACATTCCCCTCCTCTCTCCTCCATTCCCCTCCTCTCTCACCCCCATTTTCCTCCTTTCTCACCCCCATTCCCCTCCTCCCTCCACTCATTCCCCTCGTCTCTCCCCCATTCCCCTCTTCTCTCCCCCCATTCTCCTTCCTTCTCTCCTCCCATCCCCCCTCCTCTCTCCCCATCACCCTCCTCCCTCTCTCCCCCCCATTCCCACCTCTCTCCTCCACTCTTTGTACTGTCTCTCTTGATAGGAGCACAGCAGGTGTCCAGGAGGGACATGGGACCCCTTTTGTGATCTGAAGGACTGGAACATCACTTGCAATGGTTTACTGGGAAAGTAACAACACTGAAGTATTGTGTTCCACAGTTTCAAAGCAAGACCATTATTAACTTCACTTTGAAAGAGGGAACGTCTAACTTGTTTTTCGTTAACCTGTTGGAGGTCACCTCATGGTAAAGGTCCTGATTTTCGGCAAAGTTATTTGGATTCAAAGCTCATCTCCTTTACCAACTTCACATTCAATTTTACTCAACCTCCGAAAACTGATATTGTTATTGTGCAATCATCCAAATCTTTAAATATGAAATCAAGAAACAGTGTTCATGTTGAGGTCTAGGCTGCACGGTATCCTCAAAAACCATTGCATTTGGAAAGAGTTTTGTTGGAAAATTCATACAACTGAGGTGTGCTCTTCATTAAGTCCAGCAAAAAAAAAGAGAAATCATGAACTCATTTGTAAAATTAGAATTCCTACAGTGTGGTAACAGGCCCTTCGGACCAACAAGTCCACACCAACCCTCCGAAGTGTATCTCACCCAGACCCATTCCCCTACAACTCTACACTTTCCCTGACTAATGCACTGAAACTCCACATCCCTGAACACCATGGGCAACTTAGCATGGCCAATTCACCTAACCAGCACACCTTTGCACTATGGGATGAAACCGGAGCACCCAGAGGAAACCCACGCAGACACGGGGAGAACATGCAAACTCCACACAGCCAGTCACCCGAGATGGGAATCGAACCCGGGTCCTTGGTGCCGTGAGGCAGCAGTGCTAACCACTGAGCCACCCATAGGGTAGGATAAAGTCAGAAGTCACACGACACAGGTTATTGTCCAATAGGTTTATTTGAAATCACAAGCTTTTGAAGTCATTTCACCTGACTAAGAAGCAGTGCTCCGAAAGCTTGTGATTTCAAATAAATCTGTTGGACTATAACCTGGAGTCATTGTAACTTCTGACTTTGTCCACCCCAGTCCAACACCAGCACCTCCACATCATTTGATGGTAGACAGTTGGTTCCAGTTGTTGGGGAGACAAAAACCAGAGTCATTTACCCCTTGGGCTCTGAATGTATATTGTCCTTTTAACTAGAAACATGGTGATGGTAAAAAAAAATGAACGTTCGGAAATGTGCAAAAGCATTTCTGGATACAGTGAGCTAAAACCAGACACAAACAATCTAAGACAGTCACTAACAAATGGAATTGAGTATTCAGGAGAAACTTTTTCATTCAAGGTTGTGTCTATGGCCAACATTAGGTGGACATTTGCAATCTGTGGGAGGTCAGAGTTGCACTGACTGGCAAAAAACATGCCTGTTGCGATGAAATTCATTCCAATTAGGAAACAAGTAACCAGACCATAAGGACTTCCCATATTAAATTAGTTTGAAGAAACAAAAACAGAGATTGCTGGAAAAACTCAGTAGGTCTGGCTATATCTGTGGAGAGAAATCTGAGTTAATGTTTCAGGTTCAGTGACCCTTCCTCAGAACTAGTTATAAGATCTGGGGTAAATAGCCTGGTCTCTATACAGGTGAGGTGCAAGTTGTCTGACAATGAATCAGCCCTCGTTCCATTCAAACCAGCGACTCTCCTACCAAAGGCATTGACAAGCTGATTATACTTGTTGCTGTGTTTTCCTGGTTCCTACAAATAATTAAAATGGAATGTTTTATAAGGCACGGTGGCTCAATGGTTAGCACTGCTGTCTCACAGCACCAGGGTCCCAGGCTTGATTCCAGCCTCGGGCTACTGTCTGTGTGGAGTTTGCACATTCTCCCCGTATCTGCGTGGGTTCCCTCCGGGTGCTCCGGTTTCCTCCCACAGTCCAACGATGTGCAGATCGGATGAATTGGTCATGCTAAATTACCCATAGTGTTAGGTTCATTTGTCAGAGGGAAATGGGACTGGGTGGGTTACTCTTGGGAGGGTCAGTGTGGACTGGTTGGGCCAAAGGACCTGTTTCCACACTGTAGGGAATCTAATCTATACTGGCATGATGTCACGAGTGCCAATGGGCAAATACATTTGGAACGTTTTAGCACAGGGAGCAAAATTTTTGTTTGCCCAGAGAGAGCAGAGAATGTTGAACTCACAGAGAGTGACTGAGGTGAGTCATGTCGATGCATTTGAAGGGGAGTTGGATAAATGCACGATGGAGAACGAGAAAGAAGAATATGCTGATAACGTGGTTGGGCTAGGATGAGAAGAGACTCAGGTAGAACATAAAAACTGTCATGGAGCAGTTGGGCTGAATGGCCTGTTTCTGAGGTGGGAAATTCCTTTCAAAAACCAATTTTACACTCACTAACTGAGGACAAATCCATCCTGAAAATCGCTAAGAAGAGAGAGATGATGCTGAAGCTTTTCATTCATCAGGACAAATACAAGAATACCAAATTTTAAACTCTCATAACAATTTATTCTAAAGGAGAAAAGGCCACTAATTGGTTGGCAAGTTGACTCTGACTGGCTGAGATGTCAGCCTGGAGAAAGCAATGGGGAACTATAATAAAAACTAAACTTTTAAAAAGCGCAAGGTTTTATTTAAAAGGAATATGCAACATATTCCTTTTATTTGCTGTGTATGAAAACTATGTTGCTTCTAGCAGGGATATGTAAGCCACACGATGAGTTTGACTGATTACCTTGTTGAATGAAAGACTATCGTGTTTTGTGAAAATAATTAGCTCCCCTACAGATAGTTTCAGTCAGATGAGTTGCAAAGGGAAGTTGGTGGTTGTCTAATACATGCACTCTATGACATCCTGCCCATAATGTGTAATGTGAATGTTATACAATGACAGGGTTTATCCTCCTCTCTTGGGTGATGTCACTCATGGTAACCCAGCCATCTACCGGAGAAAGCTTCTAATTGTGGTGTGTGTATGGAAACCTATCACAGTTCGTAACCATTACCAAACCACTGGATGGACATCTGCCCACATGCAGAGTTTCCAATATCTGATTAAGGAGCAGAATCCCTCCCAACTTAACTCCAAAGAACCAAAGTCTCAAGAACTCATGAGAGGTGCAGATAGAATTTGAACAGATGTAACCGTGTATTGGTAAGTTGACCCCAACTTGCTATCCAATGATGATAAGCTATTCATGGACCTGTTGAAATTGTCGACCCATTTAGAGGATTGAAGGATTTAATTGAACCAACTATCTCCAAGCCTAAGAATATCCTCCTTAAGCCTTCCCTCCTTCAAAGTTGATCCTCAAATCCCCCTCTTCAATCAAGCTTTTGACTAGTTCCTTGATTCACTACCTACATAATGTGATGCTAACCTTCATCTGTTAGCCTGCCTGTAGATCCTTGGGTTGCTTGGGAAGTTTTGCCCCTTTAAAACGGGGTGATATGAATGCAAATTATTAGCATGATTTTGTTAGCCCGAATGGCCAGACTCTGTGCAGTGGATTCAGTTTGATTGTGGTCTGATGAATCAATGGGGAAACACAAGTCAGAAAGAAGCAAATACAGAAAAGTGTGAGGTGATTCACTTTGGAAAGAGTAACAGGAATATGGAGCACTGGGCTAATGGTAAGATTCTTGATAGTGTGGATGAGAGATTTTGGTGTCCATGTACATAGACTACTGAAAGTTGCCACCCAGGGTGATAGGGTTGTTAAGAAGACGTTCGGTGTGTTAACTTTTATTCGTAGAGGGATTGAGTTTCAAAGCCACGAGGTCATGCTATAGCTGTACAAAACTCTGATGCGGCCACACTTGAGTATTGCATATAGTTCTGGTCACCGCATAATAGGAAGGATGTGAAGCTTTGGAAAGGGCTCAGAGGAGATTTACTAGGCTGTTGCCTGGTATGGAGGGAAGGTCTTATGAGGAAAGGCTGAGGGACTTGAGGTTATTTTTGTTAGAGAGAAGAAAGTTAAGAGGTGACTTAATAGAGACACACAAGATAATCAGAGTATTAGATAGGGTGGATAGTGAGAGCCTTTTTTCCTGGGATGGTAATGGCTAGCATGAGAGGACATAGCTTAAAATTGAGGGGTGATTGATTTAGGACAGATGTCAGAGGTAGGTTCTTTACTCAGAGAGTAGTAAGGGCGTGGAACGCACTGCCTGTAACAGTAGTGGACTCACCAACATTAAGGGAATTTAAATGGTCATTGGATAAACACATGGATGATAATGGAATAGTGTAGTTAGATGGGCTTTCAAGTGGTTTCACAGGTCAGAGCAACATTTAGGGCCAAAGGGCCTGTACTGTGCTGTAATGTTCTATGTTCCATAAATACAAACAGATCCCTCCTCTAACTGGCCAGTCACAGGCAGTTATTGTTCTGTTACTGATGAAGCCACCTGTTCAAGAGAAGAAAGAAACTTCCAGAAGATCTGCTGAACAAAGTTCTTTGGAAGCTTTGAGCTATGATAACACTATTCATAAATGACAAATATTAGAATCTACTTTCCAATCACCTTCATGAGAGTAGATGAGATGATTGAAGATGTCCAGGTCAGGTGAATTGGCCGTGCTAAATTGCCCATAGTATTAGATGCATTAGTCAGAGGGGAATGGGTCTGGGTGGGTTACTCTTCGGAGGGTAGGTGTGGACTGGTTGGGCCGAAGGGCCTGTTTCCGCACTGTAGGTAATCTAATCTAATCGAAGGTCAGAAGTTTGTGTGGAGCCTAAACACCGATAAAAAGTATCAGAATGGTGTTGAATGGTTTGTTCCTGTGCAGTACACCCTGGCCTGTTCCCCATGGCCTACACCACTGCCTTCACCTGAGCTATCTCCCATTTCATCTTCCACAAGCTCTGGATGAGGAGGGGTAAAGAATGGTACCAATGCCACCCTCATCCTTATGCCCACCTTTGTATGCGGCTGCATTCAGAGGGCTCGAGTGGTGCAATGGTAATGTCCCTGCCTCTGAGCCAGGAGACCTGGTTTCCACTCCCACCTGCTCCAGGTGTGTGTAATGGTGTGTCTGAACAGGTTGATTTAGAAATATCCACACCCACTGTTCAGTTTCTAGTTGAAATGTACATTCAAACACTCTCGAATTTACCGTAATGCTTGCACTTTGACTGTGTCAACACTTCATGTGGTTAGTTAGTGGTTGCAGTTCTCAACTAGCAATCTGGGTGGACAGTACGTGCTGACCCAGCCACAGCCCCTGATTGAATAACAAAAGTCTGAACCCTCATCTTGGGAAACCAAATTCAGGGAAGCTGTTGTCAGTCATCAGATAAGATCATTATCAGTTATGGTCGCTCTGACACTTATTAGATGATCATCTAAGTCCAATTGCTTCAGTAAACTGCTACAGGGAGGTCCAAGCCTTGTCTTGATGCGGACGTCACTCTGTATCCTTGATTCCAATGTCCTCAAGGCTACATAATGAGTAATACATGTTTTAACAACATGTTCATTGTGCTAGACAGGATATAGGAAAATGACTGGTCTTCATTGGTTCATCCAGTCAATGAGGACTCTCCAATTCAAACCTTAGGATGTTTGTAGGACAGAAGGAGATCATTCAGCCCATCATTTCCATAGGAGCAGCTCAGCTCATCCCTGAATGAATAAAGGAAAGCTCCTGAAATCTATGTCATCAAAGTCCCTCATCCATGGAACTATTCTTGTGACTCTTTCCTGCTCCTTCTCTCATGCCTCCACACCCTTCCTGAAGTTTTGTGCCCGGAATAGAACATAATGCTGCTGTTGAGGTTGAATCAGTGTTTGGTGAAGGTTCATCCACAAAGGCGTGGACCACCCTGATCACATGCTGTATGCTGACATCAGCCTGAGAGAGAACTGACAACCAGTTTACCCAATAATCCAGAGAGGCTGCTGTGGTCAGTCGGCCTGAAATAGCGTCCCAGCCCTGTCAATGTCTTTGGAAAACCATTAGTCTGTAAACACGAGTGAGTCATCCTTTAAGTGTAGCTGCTGGTCTCTCTGGGCTATAATGATACCCCCTTGGTTTTAATGCCCTGGGTTTGCCTCTACATGGCCAATTCTATTCATTATTTAAAATGGACCATGAATCATGCCATTCCAGTTTTTCTTCCTGCAGTTTGAATTTAGCCTATCGCTTTAGCTCAGTCATGCCCAGCAACATAATCACTGTTTCTGTCCCTCAATGAATCAGTTCCATTTTTAACACATAGCTTTTAACAAGTAGTATCTTAGTGTTTTGTTAATTGTTCATGGGATATGGGCATCACTGGCTAGGCAACATTTGCTCCCATCCCTAATTGCCCAGAGGCTGAGACTCAACCACCATCGGTGTGGGTCTGGAGTCTTGTGCAGGCCAGATTAGGTGAAGGTGGCAGATTTCCCTCCCTAAAGAACATTGGCATTTATAATAATCAACAAGTGGTCTCAGCTGACCAGCTGTTTATCCCAGGTTTCTTTTGAATTCATATTTCACCATCTGCCTGGGTAGGAATCGAACCTCTGTCCCAGGACATTGCCCTGGAGTTCTAGATTACTCATCCAGTGATGTTACTGTTATCACTCCTCTAATTAATCGCTGCACCATTGGTGGCCATGCCTGGGCCCGGCGTTGTGAAACTCCCTCCCTAATCATCTCCAACTCTCCACCTTGCTTCTCCTTTAAGGCTCTCATTACCACCTATCTCTTTCACCAAGTGTTTGCCCAGCTGACCCTAGATTTTTTCACATCGGAACTAGGAGCTGAAGTAGGCCATTCAGCCCCTCGAGTGTGCTCCGCCATTCAGCAAGATCATGGAGGTATATGGGTTTGGCTGTTCTTAGAATAGGATAAAAAGCCAGCACAACATCGAGGGCCAAAGGGCCTGTACTGCGCTGTACTGTTCTATGTTTGTGTTTTGAATTCCACGCTTTCATCTTCCCCCTTCGATAACCTTCAACTCTCCTGCCTAACTAGAATCTATCTACCTCTGCCTTTGAAATGTTCAATAACCCCCCTAACCTTGGTCACCTTCTGAGGCAGAGAGTTCCAAAGTACACAAGCCCCCCAGGAATAACAGTTCTCCTCACCTCTGTCCTGAAAGGAGGAATCTCTAATGATCAAACAGTGGCCCCTAATTCTGATTTGACCCACAAGAGGAAACATCCTCTCCACGTCAATGGAGTAGTATCAGATTTTGTGATATAGCACTCCAAGGTAGTACCTTGCAACATTTTGTTGTATTGTAGGTGATATATAAATGCAAGCTGATATGATTGCTGTTCTGGAGATACAGGCTGGGATGTTTATTCCTGACTCTGTGACACTGTATGAAAACACGATGGACTCTGGCCTACAGACAGAAAGTGAAGGAGCTTTCAGTGGATGTGGGTGTAGTTTGATCAAGTTGGATAGAGATGGGGTGGCACACAAGAATGTTCTTTGATGTTAATTATCAGCAAAGACTCTTTGAATTTCAGCTGTACTCTCTGAGCAGCTGCTTGCCCACACTCCCTTTGTGTGCTGGTCATTCGCAGATATAACGTGCCCATCAGGTGAAAGTAAAGAGGATGTGGGGTTGGATTGCTGATCACTACTGCCCAAAACAATGCTCCAACCCTCCCTTCGATAATCTTCGCTGCACCATTCATCACCCAGATTCACTCCATCACTACAGCTTCCAGGGATAAAGCCCACGAGTCGCCTGGGTTGATATGATCATATACCTCCCAGTACAAATCACAATCCATCTGGATTCACCTGTTGGGTTAATCCTTGAACATTGTTGGAGCCAATCTGTATCACAGACATGCACGGAATATGATCCGCCATCTTTTAAAGCAAAAGGTTGCATTGATATAGCGCTTTTCACAACCTCAGGATGCCCCACCCCCACAACAATTGCTTCCAAAGTGCAGTCAATGTTGTGGGAAACATGATGCCGGACCCATGCACAGCAGGATCCCATATAGAGCAATAAAATTACAGAATCCCTCCAGAGCTGAAAGAGGCCACTTGGCCCATCACCTCTGCACCGACCCTCCAAAACGCATCCCATTCACATCCAGACCCAGTCCCCTACCCCAATTGTGGAACCCTGCAGCTGATCCACCTAGCCTGCACACTACAGGCAATTTCCCATGGCCAATCCACCTAACCTGCACATCTTTGGACTGTGGGACGAAACTGGAGCACCCGGAGAAAAGCCACATAGACACAAGGAGAATGTGTAAACTCCACACAGACAGTCGCCCGAGGGTGGAATCGAACCCGGATCCCTGGCGCTGTGGAGCAGCAGTGGTAACCACTGAGCCACCGTGCTGCCCAACGAGATAATGATCAGATTATCTGTCTTTTTTTAAAGGATAATTATTGGTCCTGGGCATCAAGGAGATCTCCCCTATTCTCCTATGAACGGTGCCATTGGATCTTTTACATCCCTGACACCTCCCCTCCTCCCCCTCCCCCACTCTGAGGGGCCAGATGGACCTCCACTGAATGCCTGACAGTGCAGTGCTCCCTCAGTACTGCACTAAACCCTGTCGGCCTGGATTCCTACCTCCTGCTTTTGGAGTACGAGGCACAGCTAATGTCACTTAGTTCGCAGTTCGCAGGCAATAAAGCGTTTTAAGCAAACAACCCTGAGTCATGTTGCAAAACAACTCTAATTTTAGTGAAAACAGCACTATTTGTGGCTGAGGAAACATCGACCGAGAAGGGGGCCATTAAAATTCAAAGAGAGAGTAAGATTGCAGAAGATTACATTCTGTGTCAGTGAACTCCGAGGTTTTGAGTGCTTGTATTTGAAAACAGGCAGATGGAAAAGCCAGCTGATATCAGGTTCAATGTTTCTCTGGCCAAGTGTACAAAATATCTTGGAGCGTTCTCATAGAGCAGTGGTAGTGTCCCTACCTCAGAGCCAGGAAGGCCAAGTTCAAGTCCCATCTGATCTGGGTTGATCAGAGGGAGGATAAAAAATACAACTTTACTTTGGTCCCCACCCCTGTCCCGCCCATTAGGTGTTCCCTCTAGATCACAATCATCCTCTGGTGCCTATCAGCCTCAAATAACGAGGTGGGGAATTAGAGGGAGGGGAAAGCCAGGGGACTGTGGGAGGATTTACTCAATGCCTGGTGCCACAAGCAAACATTGTCTGACCCAGCTGCTTCAAACCCTCAGTTCCAAAACATGACACAATCAGCGAAACATTGTGCAATGGCAGCACTGTATACTGTCCACAAGACGTACTACAGCCGAAGACCCGATGGGCCGAATGGCCTTACTTCCACTCCTATGTCTTATGGTCTACAGCAATCCCCCAAACTCCTGTGACAGCACCTTCCAAACCAGAGACTTCACCCAGCTAGAAGGACAAGGGCAGCAGATGCCTGGGGACACTGCCGCCTGCAAGTGCCGCTCCAAACCACTCACCAACCTGTCCTGGAACATTCCTTCACTGTCGCTGGGTCAAAATCTAGGAACTGCCTCCCTAACGGCATTGTGGGTCTATCCACAGTATAGAACATAGAACAATACAGGCCCTTCGGCCCTCAATGTTCTGCCGACCTGTGAAACCAATCTGAAGCCTATCTAACCTACACTATTCCATGTTCATCCATATGCCTATCCTATGACCATTAGAAGTTGGTGAGTCTACTGCTATTGCAGGCAGGGTGTTCATGCCCCACTACTCTCTGAGTAAAGAAACTACCTCTGACATCTGTCCTATATCTATCACCCCTCAATTTAAAGCTATGCCCCCTCATGCTAGCCATCACCATCCGAGGAAAAAGGCTCTCACTGTCCACCCTATCTAACCCTCTGATTATCTTAAATAGCACATGGGTTGCAGAGATGCAAGAGAGCAGCTCACCACCACCTTCTCCAGGATAATTAGGGATAAATTTATAAGATATCAAAGTACAATTAGGCTATCGAGTCTGCTCCACTATTCAATCATGGCTGATATGTTTCTCAATCCCACTCCGGGTGATTAGCTCCACAACCATCCTGTTCTGTGGGAATGAGCAAGATGCAGATACCTGCTGAGGAGTCATCCAGACTCAAAACATTAGCTTGTTCTCTCTCCATGGATGCTGCCTGACCCGCTGTGATCTCCAGCATTTGTTGTTTTCAGTGCTGGCATCAAGCCTTACTCCTGAACTCAAGCAGCTGAACTGAGCTGGGATTTCAGTGCGGGGCTGATGGAGTGCTGCACTGTTGGGGCTAGCAGCTATGGGATATTAATACCAAGGCATCCTGGGGCCTGTTTGGGTGATTGGCACTTTACGAAGAACAAGATTTCCTGGCAAACTGACCAGCCAACAGCAAAAACACAGGAGCCAGCCTTTCACCTCAGGTACTGCTGTGGGATCTTGCTGTGTACAAAGTCAGTTATCCACAAAACAGCAACTACACTTTGTGATCCAAACGGTCCATATGATGGAACCGGATGTTATATAAATACAAATCGTTTCTCTCATGATGTGTGTGGAGAACTCCCCAAAAATCTATTTTTTAAATTATTACACGGGATGTGGGAATGCTGGGTAGGCCAGCATTTATTACCTGTAAGCTCAGCAGCTAACTTAGAGACGTATCATCAACCTGAACAACAAACCTTCTCAAAAATCGCTAATTTATTACCTGTCCCTATCTCAGCTCAGGAACCAGTAACACCCGATAGTGGGCCAAGTTACAAATGAGACAAAATCCATCATCTTCTCTGTCCCATGTGGATATTCGTTTTCCACATCTGTCTCAGTTACAGAATTACATCTATCCAACTGTAAAGCGTTCTGTCCAGATTAGTGCAGATAGAATTACAAAGGCAAAGAAGGTCATTCTGTACACGTCAGAAACGTTCTGCCAGTCCCCAAAAGGTAGACAGCTTGTTGTGTTTAAGTGATTTGATAGCCTCATTATTCTCGATTTATCCAAGAAATTTCCAGCCTCAGCAGAATGGGTTTGCTTTTTCATCTAGTTCTGAACCTCCATTCAATGCTCCTGGCCTCCTCTCATCCTCCTCGTTGTCTTCAAATCAAGACTCTGTACTCCAATATTGGGCACCCATTGAGTCAGACTGATCAGGCCCCCTGGGGTTGGTCCCCATGCGCCTGAATCAATTTCTCAATCACTCTTTATGTCTGAAGAGACATCTTGTCATTGTTGGGGGGGGAGAGGGTAAATTTTTTTTATTCTTCCACGGGAGGTGTGTATCACTGGCGAGGGAAGCATGATGCCCATCACTAATTGCCCTTGGACTATTTGGCTTGGTACGCCATCTAAGAGGGCAGCTAAGAATCCACCTTATTGTTACCACATATGAAGGCCAGACTGGGTAACGATAGTAGAGGGCCCTCCCCAAATAAAGGACTTTAGCTAATAAAATCCAATGGGTTTTTACTCCTGACATTGATTACATTGAATTGTTAGACTAGCTTTTCAATTAATTAAAATTTCACCATCTGCTGTGGAAGGATTTAAACTGATGTCCCCAGAATATAACCTGGGGTCCTGGGTTGCTAGTCCTGTGACATTATTGCGATGACACCACCTCTCCCTTGAAATAAATATACCCCTCATGCAGGAGGGAGCTAATTTTGCCAAAATAATGATTCAGTAATGCCCAGTTTTCATCAGCTCTAGGTAGAGAGCTGTTCGAGTGTTTGGGGTACTGGCAGGACCTGTCTATTCTGAGGCTGGGCAGCAAGCCCAGAATTCTGATGCCAAATGCAAACACTCCCAGAAACAGTCCCTCAGATAGATCACATGGCACACAGTTCTCTACCACTAACATAGGTACGGGGATCTACAGGTAACACAGGTACAGGCTCCATACAGGTAACACAGGTACAGGGTTCCATACAGGTAACACAGGTACAGGGCTCTCTACAGGTAACACAGGTACAGGGTTCCATACAGGTAACACAGGTACAGGGCTCTCTATGGATAACACAGATACAGGGCTCCATACAGGTAACACAGGTACAGGGCTCTCTACAGGTAACACAGGTACAGGGCTCTCTACAGGTAACACAGATACAGGGCTCTCTACAGATAACACAGATACAGGGCTCTCTACAGATAACACAGATACAGGGTTCTATACAGATAACACAGATACAGGGCTCTCTACAGATAACATGGGTACAGGGATCTCTACAGGTAACACAGGTACAGGGATCTGTGCAGATAACACGGGTACAGGGATCTGTACAGGTAACATAGGTACAGGGCTCCATACAGATAACACAAGTACAGGACTCTAAAAATAACACAGACATGGGGCGGCACGGTGGCTCAGTGGTTAGCACCGCTGCCTCACAGCACCAGGGACCCGGGTTTGATTCCAACCTCTAGCAACTGTCTGTGTGGAATTTGCACATTCTCCCCGCGTCTGTGTGGGTTTCCTCCGGGTGCTCCGGTTTCCTCCCACAGTCCAAAGATGTGCCGGTCAGGTGAATTGGCCATAGTGTAAGGTGCATCACTCAGGGTTGAATGTAGGGTAGGGGAGTGGGTCTGGGTGGGTTGCTCTTTGGAGGGTCAGTGTGGATTTGTTGGGCTGAAGGGCCTGTTCCCATACTGTAGGGAATCTAATCTACACAGGTAGGAGGCTCTACATGTAACGCATGTGTAGAGTTTTCTGAAGGTACCCATGGCTCTCCATGGATAGCAGAGACCCAGGAATCATTACAGATGAGACAGGTGGAGGGGTCACCACAATAGGCACAGAGCTCTCTATTGATAACACAGGTGTAGATAGGTGTAAATATTGAGTAGAGTTTTGAAGCTAGGAGACGGATGGTAGATCTACTTTAGGCAGTGCACTGAAGCTAAATGTTTCAGGGTGTGGAATGCTGTATTAGTTAATTTAAGCAGACCATCGGCTGAATTTAAAGCACAAGACAGTGTCAAAACTCTCAGCATAGGCAGGAAGGCAGGTTTGATGGGGAATTAGGTTACATAAGGTTACAAGGGTCTCTTCTCTCTGGGATTTAAAGCAGCAATTCAGGAATTGACCAGTTGTGCACATGTTGTGTCTAATCCCAATGAGGGACCAGGTACAACCCAGCAATTCACTCTGACCATCTGCTGTCAAATTGGGAGCAGATCGGCCCTTTCAGGCCCAGCTGTGGCTCTCAGTCAGATCAATATTAAATTTACTGAAGCTTTGAATTGGTAATATTAGGATGTAAGGGGGTAAGGTGGAGGGGAAGGAGTGGCATATTGATAAACTCACAACAGTCAGACAAAAGAGAAACTCCTTGCTTTGTATCTTTTACTCATAGCTGCTCAAGAACAATATCTATTTTGTTCTTGTTAATGCACATGTTTTCACATCAGGGTGTTCATCTGAACAGTCCTGGTTCAAATCCCATTCCAGGGGCTTAGTGGAAAAATCTGCACATTCTATTGTTGTACTGAGGAAATGCCACACTGTTGGAAGACAAGGTGGCATCTGTCTAATTCAGCGGCAGATCCCATGGCCCTGTTAGAGAGAACAGCAGTCTAGTTAACCCTGATGTCTTGGTCGGGTTTTATTCCGCGCACACAAACACACTAACACACAGACACACAAACACTAACACACAGACACACACACTAACACACAAACTCAGACACACAAACACTAACACACACTAACACACACACTAACACACAAACACTAACACACAGACACACACACTAACACACAGACACAGACACACAAACCCTAACACACAGACACACATACACACTAACACACAGACACATAAACACTAACACACAGACACAGACACACACACTAACACACAGACACACAAAACACTGACACACAGACACAAACACACTAACACATAGACGCACAAATACTAACACACAGACACACAAACACTAACATACAGACACACACACTAACACAGACACACACTAACACACAGACACACACATTAACACACAGACACACAAACACTAACACACAGACACACACACTAACACACAGGCACACAAAACACTGACACACAGACACACACACTAACACACAGGCACACAAAACACTGACACACAGACACACACTAACACACACACACACACACACAAACACAAACACTAACACTAACACAGACACACACACTAACACACAGACATATAAACACTAACACACAGACACAGGAACACACACTAACACACAGACACACAAACACTAACATTAACACACAGACACACACACTAACACACAGACACACACACACTAACACACAGACACACAAACACTAACACACAGACACACACACACTAACACACAGACACAGACACACAAACACTAACACACAGACACACACACTAACACACAGACACACAAACATTAACACAGACACAGACACACACACTAACACACAGACACACACACTAACACACAGGCACACAAACATTAACACAGACACAGACACACACATACACACAAACACTAACACACAGACACAGACACATACACTAACACACAAACACTAACACAGACACACACTAACACACAGACACAGGAACACACACTAACACACAGACACACAAACACAGAAACACTAACACACAGACACACACACACTAACACACAGACACAGACACACAAACACTAACACACAGACACACACACTAACACACAGACACACAAACACTAACACACAGACACAGACACACACACTAACACACAGACACAGGAACACACACCAACACACAGACACACAAACACTAACACACAGACACAGACAAACACACAGATGCACAAACACTAACTCATACACAGACAAACAAACACTAACACACAGACACACAAACACTAACACACAGACACACACACTAACACACACACAAACACTAACACACAGATGCACAAACACTAACACCCATACACAGACAAACAAACACTAACACACAGACACACAAACACTAACACACAGACACATAAACATTAACACACAGACACACAAACACTAACACACAGACACACAAACACTAACACAGACACAGACACACAAACATTAACACACAGACACACACACACTAACACACAGACACACACACTAACGCACAGACACAGACACACAAACACTAACACACAGACACACACTAACACACAGACACAGGGGTAAATGTAGGGGTATGGGTGGGTTACACTTCGGCGGGTCGGTGTGGACTTGTTGGGCCGAAGGGCCTGTTTCCACACTGTAATGTAATCTAATCTAAAAATAGTGGGTGGCACGGTGGCACAGTGGTTAGCACTGCTGCCTCACAGCGCCAGAGACCCGGGTTCAATTCCCGACTCAGGCGACTGACTGTGTGGAGTTTGCACATTCTCCCCGTGTCTGCGTGGGTTTCCTCCGGGTGCTCCGGTTTCCTCCCACAGTCCAAAGATGTGCAAGTTAAGTGAATTGGCCATGCTGAATTGCCCGTAGTGTTAAGTAAGGGGTAAACTAGGGGTATGGGTGGGTTACGCTTCGGCGGGGCGGTGTGGACTTGTTGGGCCGAAGGGCCTGTTTCCACACTGTAAGTAATCTAATCTAATCTCAAGTATTCATACACAGACACACACACACAGACACACAAACATTAACACACAGACACACAGACATACAAACACTAACACACAGACACAGACACACACTAACACAAAGACACACAAACCCTGACACACAGACACAGACGCACAAACACTACCACTCATACACAGACACACAAACACTAACACACAGACACACTAACACAGACACAGACACACAAACACTAACAAACAGACACACTAACACAGACACAGACACACAAACACTAACACACAGACACAGACACACACACTATCACACAGACACACAAACACTAACACAGACGCAGACACACAAACATTAACACAGACACAGACTAACACACAGACACACAAACACTAACACAGACACATAAAAACTAACACACAGACATACAAACACTAACACAGACACACACACACTAACACACAGACACAGACACAAAAACACTAACACAGAAAAACACAGATGCACTGAAACCTGTGGTAGTTGTGAAAGTGCTATTACAGAATTGTTATGCCCTAGAGAGAAGCCATTTAGCCCATCTTGTTGTACTGCTTCTATCACTGAGCACCAATTGCTTGCCTTTTCCCAGTAACCCTGTCTATTGATTCTCATTACACAAAAAACCAATACTCTCTTAAATGTCTCATTGAAACTGCCTCCACTACGTTCCCAAGCAGTGGCCTCCACACCCTGACCACTCGCTGAGTGAAAAAAGTATCTCTCACAGCATCCTTGCTTTGTTTTGCAGCACTATTGAAATGTAAGTCTTTCTTAGATCAACTGTTTACTGATCGGTCCATACATTCCCAGTCCCCCTCTCCTGAAACAGATGGAGGCTGAGTGTCAAACCCAGCTCCCCATGCAGCCCGTGAACAGTCCACAGTCAGTGCTCGATACCCTGCCTTGTAGGCAGGGCATCCTGGGGAGAGGAGATGGTGGTGTCGTGATAATGTCACTTGGACTGGGAATCCAGTGGTCAGCGGATGAGAGTTCAAACCCCATAATTTAAACTCAGTTCATTAAAATCTAGAAATGGAAGTTAGTCCCAGTGATGGTGACTGTACAAGTGTCAATAATTATTATAAAAATTCATCTGATTGACCAATAGGCTTCAGGGAATGAAATCTGCTTTCTTTACCTGTTCTGATCTAAACGTGAGTCCAAACCCAGATTGACGTAGATGATTCCTAACAGGCCTCTGAAATGGGTCAGGAAAGCCATTCAGTCCCAGGACTGAGCTAATAAACACCAGTAATACCCACAGCCCACAAAACTTTACAGGGAAAACAATGTCAAAGGGGAGGATCAGCAAAGAATGAGTTGTCAGAATGAGCAGCATGAAGAGAGAGGAAAGAAAATGATTGCGGGTGAAGGCAAGTGGGCCAAGCCACAAATCTGACTTTTATGAGGAGTGTAACAGGGGAACAGAGCATCCAATTATTCAGCAAGATCTTAGCAAACCTGGCTTTGTTATCCCCAGTGCAATTAAAAAGAAGTTAACATGTCATTACACAGACAATGCTACAATTTCACTTCTGAATGATTCACAGGGTGACTCAGCAAGACTAAAGGGACAATTCACATCATCCATCTCTGCAAGAGAACATTCAACATTGGGCTGTCAAGCTGCAACCCCCACCTCCCCAGATTTGTACTGGTGGTCTCTGTGGATTGGAGAATAGTCTCATGGCTGCCCGTAGAGGAGCATTTTTAAACACTTAATTCTGAAATATTCAGAAGTTACTCCGATGAAAATATGCTTGACTGGGAGTTGGGTCCACACTGACCCTTCAAAGAATATCCTACCCTTTTCCTGTTACCCTGCAACTTCCCATTGCTAACCCACCCAACCTGTGCACCTCTGGACACAATGGGGCAATTTAGCACGGCCAATCCACCAAACCTGCACATCATTGAATTGTGGGAGGATGCCGGAGCACTCAGAGGAAATCCATGCAGACACGGGGAGAATGTGCAACCATCACACAGATGGTTGCCAGAGGCTGGAATCGAACCTGGGTCCCTGGTCCTGTGAGGCCCTTCAGTAAGACAACCAGTGGTGGCAACTAGGGATTGCTGCTATTTGTCCTGGTCTGTGTCTTAACCACATCCCATAAATTCTAAGCTGTCTGTTTGAAGTAATTGGGCAATAACACCATGACTTGAGAACTCCACAAAGAGTTCTCCACATTATATCAAAGGAAAGATAATACTGGTACAGGAGGCAGCCCAGAGAAAGTTCACTGGGTTGATTCCATGGTATGGAGGGACTGCCTTATGACGAAATGTTGAGGAGGTTGACTCTGTACCCATTGGGGTTTGGATGAATGAAAGACGACCCTACTGAAAGGCAAGATTCTTCGAGGACTTGTCAGAATAGATGCAGAAAGGCTGTTTTCCCTTTGTGGAAGAGTCTGGACCAGAGAATATCATCTCAGAATTAGAGGTTGTACATTTAAGACAGAGATGAGGAGGAATTTCTTATCTTGGAGGGTGGTGAATCTGTGGAGGTGGTTGGAGAAGTTGGACCATTGAGTACATTCAAGGCTGAGATAGCCAGATGTTTAATCAGTAAGGGAATCCAGGGTTATGGGGATAAGGCAGGATGGTGGAGTTGAGGATTATCAGGTCAGTCATGCTCTCATTGAATGGCAGACTTGATGGGCTGAATGCTCTACTTCTGGTCCTACATCTGATGGTCTTCTGGTTTTGGAGCTCCGGTCAATAGGTCAAGATATTACAACTCCAACCAATGGCTTAGGGGCCTGCCAGAAATCTAAATCTTCCCTTTGTTGCTCTCACCAATCTTTCAACAAGGGAAAGGAAAACCAGTAAAAATGGCAAATGAGACATACTGGTTCAGGTGGTCTTGTATATGTCAAAATGGAGCTCCAGTACAACCAGTGTGATTGGTTCCAAGTATTACTGGTTCACTGCTTTTTTTCCCCTCAGGAGCTAACACACCAGTAGTGTTACTGGTGTGGTAGTAACCAACTTTATGGGCAGGAAAGTGAAGTTGTGGATTACCAGATCAACATGAATCAAATGGTGGGACACACTCGATGGGCTGAATGGTCTACACCAAGAAACTGTCCTTATCTTTTGTGTTACATCTGCCTTCTGAATGGCAATTAGGGACAGGGAATAAATGCTGGCCCAGCCAGTAACTCCCACACCCCAAGATCAAGTTCAAAGTATGTCAAAGAGTCACAGAAACTCAGAATTACAGTAGAATTCAGAAATGGAGTTGCTATTTCTCAGTGGATGTAGTCTTGCCCCGCCCACAGCCCCCCAGCATTGGTTCCTGGACAGGTCCATCACAGACCACCTGACAGTCAGGAAGACATGAGAACGTGCCTGATTGGATAATTCTAGGCTCTCAGACAACAACTTTTCATAACCAGGAAAAAAGTTTGAGCAATTAATTCAAAGCAAAACACACTGATTTATAACTCCACCATGATTGTTCTCTCAGGGTTTGTTGATCGTTTATCTTTAATTCCTGACCCTCTGACAGTGCAGCACTGCCTCAGCACTGACCCTCCAACAGTGTGGCGTTCCCTCAGCACTGACCCTCCAACAGTGTGGCACTTTCTCAGCACTGACCCTCCAACAGTGTGGCACTTTCTCAGCACTGACACCCTGACAGTGCAGCACTCCCTCATATGACCCTCCGACAGTGCCCGTTCCCTCAATACTGACCCTCCGACAGTGCGGCACTCCCTCAGCACTGACCCTCTGACAGTGCAGCACTCCCTCATATGATCCTCCAACAGTGCCCGTTCCCTCAGTACTGACCCTCCGACAGTGTGGCACTCCCTCAGCACTGACCCTATGACAGTGCAGCACTCCCTCATATGACCCTCCGACAGTGCCCGTTCCCTCAGCACTGACCCTCTGACAGTGTAGCACTCCCTCAACACTGACTCTGACAGTGCAGCGCTCCCTCAGCACTGACCCTCCGACAGTGTGGCACTCCCTCAGCACTGACCCTTTGACAATATGGCACTCCCTCAGTACTACAAGGGAGCATCAGCCTAGATTTTGTGCCCTGTGTGGGGTTAGCCACAGATTAGAGACAAATGCAGAGTACAGACAGAATCCCAGAGGAAAGTCAGGAGATAAACCCACAGGAAGAAGCAGTGCTGCAGAATGCTCACTGGACCAGGATCATTAACTCTCTCTGCCCGGATGCTGCCAGACCTGCTGCATATCTCAAGCTATTTCTGTTTCTGCTAAGGCAGCTGGGAAGGAAATGATGAGAGAGATTGGGAATGAGAGATACAGATGGAGAATGTGAGAGAGAAAAATATATAAGAGGGGTGGAGCTGTAATCTAATGGAAGGACTGAGTTGCTTTTTCTCTAATATCTCCCCAATCAGTTTGGGGTTGACGCAGAGTACCTAATCTCTCCTTGTCTCACAATGTACAATTCTGCTGCAGTGAACAGTAATGAGGATTGGGGACTGCTCCTGATCCAGATGCTGAAGCTGTCCCCAATCAATCAATCAAACCCAGCGCTGCAGCTAAATCTGGATACAATGCAAATATTTTAAGAGATTAAAAAAAATCACCTACTTTCCCAGAACAAAACATCACAACAGGAGAGGCTGTGTGACGGAGATAAGAAAAATTATTGTTGGCTGTTAGAAAAGGTGCAAGATTCTAAAAAAGATGTTAAAACTTAGAAGTTAAGAAGCTAATCCAGGTCGAGGGCTCAGGATTGGTTGAGGCTCCATAATGGTGAGGCTGCCTGAGCTGGGGTTAGACTCTCCTCATTCCTAGAGGCCCTGGGCCTACAGCATATACACTGCCCAACACTGCCTCCATCCCCTGGAAGTCCCTCTCCAACATGTTGAAGATCAAAGGAAGTGAGGTTGGGGAGGGGGGAGATGTGGGAAGGGCTGCTGCGAGGTGAATGTGAGGACGAGGGTGAGAGATTCAGACCCACTACCCCAGGCGTCTGGGAGTTCAGAAAACATTCTGTACACTGGGCAGCGAGCCAGGAGCAGAAAATGGCAGCAGGTCTATTTGAGCTGAGTCACAGTGAGACAGAGGCAGAGGGTGAGCGGTGCCCTAACTGGCAGTCAGAGAAAGGACAAACTTGCTCGTTATATCTCACTATTCTGTTAGTAAGCACACTGCCTGGGTAAGAATCCTTCTGCAGCTTAGTTCATAAATAGGCTGCTTTTTAAAAGAATACGATTTTCTCTGTCACTGACACTTATTGTCAATCCCTAGTTTATAGAATCATATGCTGCAGAGGAGTCCATTTGGCCCATTGATCCCCATGTCAGCTCATTATAAGAGCTGTTTCAGTTGGACAGGTCTGCTTTCTGGCCAGATCCTTATACAGTACATTATTCCTCTTCAAGTATCGATTTAATTGTTATTGCAAGTTGCTCAGCTGATTCCATCCTATTTTCATTCATTCATTGGATGTGGGTGTTACTGACCCAGCCAGCATTTATTGCCCTTGAGAAGGTGAGTGTGAGCTGCTGCTACAGTCCGTGTGCTGTGAGTTCACCCACAATGCCCTTAGGGAGGGAATTCCAGGATTCTGACCCAGTGACAGTGAAGGAACTGTGATATATTTCCAAGTCAGGATGATGAGGGGCTTGGAGGGGAACTCGCAGGGGGTGGTGTTCTGCTGCCCTTCTCGATGGTGTGTTTTGGATCTTAACAACCCTCTTTGTGAATAAGAGTTCTTCACATTGCCCCTCGTTGTCCTTTGCTCATCAGTTAAAATCTATAAACTCTGCTTATTCCCTGAGGACACAGCTTCTCCCATTGTCTTTTTTTCATGTGACAGGGAATACCCTTAGACTTTTCACGCACCTCCAACCCCTCACTCCTGGCAGCATGCCCAGCATCTCCTATGCTGTCACTCTGTGGTCTTCAGTGCAATGTCCAGGATGTGAACATCATCCTTCAGCTGCGGCCCAAAGCAGAGACTTGTAAAGGTTTTGTATTTTATGATCATCTTTAGCCAGGAAGTAAAGTGGAAGCTGACAGGTGCAGCCCACCTTGTGAAGCTGTGCCTCTGATAGAGTGAGGGATGGAGAACCAGGACCATCCCCAAGCAATGGGGAAGGACGGCTCAGTCTACAACTGATTGGTAGAATTCCTACAGAGCAGAAGCAGGCCATTCAGCCCATCGAGTCCACATTGACTGTGTGAGAGGCATCCCAGCCCTGACCCCCCCCCATAAGCCTGCATATCCCATGGCCAATCCACCCTAACCTGCACATCTCTGGACATTGTAGACAATTTCCCATGGCTAGTCCACCCTAACCTGTATATCTTTGGATTGTGGGAGGAAACCCACGCAGACACGGGGAGAATGTACAAACTGCACACAGAGAGTCACCCGAGGCTGGAATCGAACCCGGGTCCCTGGCGCTGTGAGGCAGCAGTGCTAACCCCTGAGCCACCATGCCTCCCCTAGGGTGTAATTCAGTGGGGTGGCTGCCTGATTCTGTAAACTAGGGATTGACAACAATGATTAACTTTGTCAGTGACGAAGAAAAAAATCATCTTCTTTAAACCAAAAGAAAGCAGCTCATTTAGCAATTACTCAGCAAGGAGAGACCCTTTCCCGTCGGCTGTCTAACAGAATAGTGAGATATGACGAGCAAGTCTGTCCTTTCTCTGACTGCCAGTTAGGGCACCGCTCACCCTCTGCCTCTGTCTCACTGTGACTCAGCTCAAATAGACCTGCTGCCATTTTCTGCTCCTGGCTCGCTGCCCAGTGTACGGAATGTTTTCTGAACTCACAGGCTGATCTTCGTCTGTCTCAGCCAGCAATCCACCCCGGGGTATTGGGTCTGAATCTCTCACCCTCGTCCTCACATTCGCCTCGCTGAGGAGCCTGTCACATTTCTGCTCTCTCTGTCTCTCTCTCCCAATCTGAACTCTCCTCTGTCTCTCTCTACAACCTTTCCTCAGTTTTCTTTCAGAATCCATTTCTTTAGTCCCCTACCTGTGCACTCCCACCATCCTCAACCTCACCAGAAGGAAATACTTTAATGAAAATAAGTTCAAACAGTTGCAAATCAGATTAATAAGAGAACAAATAAAGGATGATTTAAAAAAACAGAATTTTATTAAATCAATTTACTAGGTCAGATTATTGAAGACCTACACTTATATAGCACCTTTGAGAACCCCAGGATGTCCCTGCGAGTGTTTGATGGGGGGCAGTGTAGAGAGAGCTTTATTCTGTATCGTACCCCGTGGTGTCTCTGTCCTGGGAGTGTTTGACGGGGACAGTGTTGAAGAAGTTTTATTTTCAGTTTAAGAATAGAGAGAGCTTTATCTTGTATCTAACCCAGTGTTATACCTCACTCAGTGAGCACTAAGGTACATTGACAGAAAATGCTCCAACTTCCAACATTGATATCCTTCAGCCTCAATGATGAACTGATTAGCAGTTGCTGATCTTATTTATTTCTTTTGATGAACTTATTTTGTTGTCTCTCTGGATAATTTCTTTGTAACTAGCTCTATTCATGGCTTGTTATCAAATAGAATCCCTACAGTATGGAAGCAGGCCATTCGGCCCATCGAATGCACCCCGTCCCACTGAAGAGCATCCCATCCAGACCCACCCCATACTTTATTCCTGTAACCCTGCATTTCCCATATCCAATCCCATCTAAACTGCACATCTTTGGATTGTGGGAGGAAACCGGAGGAAACCCACGCAGACACGGGGAGAATGTGCAAACTCCACACAGACAGTCGCCAGTGCTGTGAGGCAGCAGTGCTAACCACTGAGCCACCGTGTTGCCATTATCTTGGTGTAAATGCTCTGTAGGAACCCATGCCAATGTTGGGAGATTTGTAGCTGATATGTTTTATGTGATTCACCATTGGCCCATTGTGTGTGTGTGTGTGTGTGAGATCATCATTTTGTGTGCTCCAGAGGTCAGAGGTTGGCCTTTGAAGCCTCCCAATGATTGGTCAAAGGTGCATTTCCCATCAGCGATTCCCACTAACTGCTTAATCCACTCCCTCTGAAAAACAATCTTCCAATTTCAGTTTCCTCCTAACTCTACAATGGGCCCCACCTTCTCATACCCTCCGTCCGCGCTGTCCTTTGTATTATAATAGGCCCCTCTCTGCTGATCATTTTATACACCTCCAACCCACCACTTGTACATCTGAAACTTCCCTCTTTGTAAACAGCCCCCTGTGTAATATCCTGAGGACCAGGTTAAAGTTCACTAAAGAAAACCCCCTTAGCAACATTGAGATGAATCCCATCATTGACCAGAAGATTTGAAGTTCTGAGGGGTTGGAGGTTTGGGGGATGGAGGGGCGGGGGGGGGGGAGGGGGGGGGGGGGGTGTTTGCTCTCCAGACCCTTGCTCTCCCTGTGCTGTTATCGCCCAGGCATTGTGTATTTGGGATTGTCTGACTGTACAACAGTTGGGCATTGTGACAGCGAGAGGTGCGCATGATGGCCGGGCAAAGGGGGTTACTGATGACAGTGGCTCAGATGTTGAGCAGTTCCAGTCACCAGGTACCGCTCCCAGTCTGTGTGTCTTGACTGGTTCCTGGACTCAGGGAGGGTCACACTCTCTTCACTCAATCAGAAGATCCAAGTGCTACTCCAGGGGCATGCCCGCAGGACAGAGGGAATGCTGCTGGGACTTCAGCCCAGACCGTAAACCGAGGCACTCAACATATCATCAATGATCCCACGGCACCATCAAGGCAAGAGCTATCAGTGATCTGTGTTATTGGTGCTGGCTTGGACAGTATTTATCCCTCAAACAGACTCACAGAAAGAGATTCTCTGCTCAACATCATATACCTGTTGGTGAGAGACTGGGGTATGAAAATTCATTGTTACATTGTTATTGACATATAAAAGGTGCACCGTTGAACTATTCCGTATCATCTGTCCTTCAGGGAGAAACTTGCAAAGAGAAACACCTTTGACCACAAGTCCATCAGGGAGTGGTCAACAGGTAGCCTCCTTGAGACCCTGTGGGAAAGGGAGAGGGTGGATTCTGGCGGGTTGTTCCCGAAGCAGACTGTCAGTCATTTGGCAGATTACCTCATCACCAGATCTTTCCAACAAACACCAAGACATGGCTTGGCTGGTGATGAGAAGAGCACTAGCCATCAGATCCTTCATGTACCCTTGGTCGGGCTGCGCCACCACAAGCTGCTCTTGAAGCAGCTGCGAAAGGAGTGAGACTGTCACATGTCTCTTTCCAGAATGTGCCTTTGCAAAGGAAATCTGGAGGAAGATGCAGCTATTTCTGTCGAGGCTCATCCCGAGCAGCTCCGTGACACAGGGCTCTGTGCTGTCTGTTTCCCCGAGACACACACCGAGACAAACGTCGACTGTGCCTGGAGGACCATCAACTCTGTGAATGACGCTCATGGTCTGCTTGAAACTTGTTGATCTCCCAGAGCGAGGAGTTGATCAAGTGTTCCAGACTGGCACATTCCATGGTTCAGGACTACATGAGTCACACACTAAAGCTTGGGACAGCTGCCACCAAGGCTCAGTGGGGAAAGGCCACTGTCTGAGGTCTTCCTGAAGTTAAGTGGGAGTACATTCAGTTACCAGACCCTCCTAGTGCCTCACAGAGAGGTAAATGTAGTCTTGGACAAATAGGCTTATTTGCTGAATAGAGTCAAATTCCAATGTTTGTTTGTTTCTTTATGTGCTATTGTCCTTTAGGGACTATGTATGTATTGTCCTTTAGGGACTATGTATGTATTGTCCTTTAGGGACTATACAATGAATAAAGTATATTTTTTAAATGAAGAAAGAAGACAACAAATCAGAATCTGTCACACCCTCACTCCGCGCTCTCATACAGCAGTCGGTGTTGGTGACCAGTAGTGAAAACTACCCTAACCAAGGGCAATAACATTCCCTAACTAGAGATGATCATTACCCAAACCAGAGGTGATAACTACCATAATCCTGGATGATCCTGCGTTTTTAAAAAGTGGGTGGCACGGTGGCAGAGTGGTTAGCATTGCTGCCTCACAGCGCCAGAGACCCAGGTTCAATTCCCGCCTCAGGCTGTGTGGAGTTTGCACATTCTCCCTGTGTCTGCATGGGTTTCCTCCGGGTGCTCCGGTTTCCTCCCATTGTCCAAAAATGTGCAGGTTAGGTGAATTGGCCATGCTAAATTACCGGTAGTGTTAGGTGAAGGGGTAAATATAGGGGAATGGGTCTGGGTGGGTTGCGCTTCGGCGGGTCGGTGTGGACTTGTTGGGCCAAAGGGCGTGTTTCCACACTAAGTAATCTAATCAGGTAGCAACTGCCCTAACCAGAGGTGATAACCATCCTAACCAGGCATCACACAGCAGTCAATTAACATGCCATCCGTTTGGTGAAGCAAGCTCAGATTATCTAACAGAGTGGGCAATTGAATCCGGAACATTCTGAATATGCAAGAAGCAGGGAGTGTTAATGAGAAATCACAGCAGTGAGGGGTTAGGGGAGGAGCCAGGATATGGCCCAATCTGTGATGCCCTGCTTCCACAGAGACAGCCTCCATCTTCTGCACTGTGTGGGCTGAGGTGAGAGGCTACACAGACATAGACATACAGACACTCACTCACACCCCAGACACACACCTACACACATACACTACAGACACAGACACACACAGAGACACACACACATACACACACTGACACAGACACTCACTCACACCCCACAGACACAGTCACACACCACACACACATACACACACTGACACAGACACAGACACTCACTCACATCTCCCTCCCCCCCCCCCCCACACACACACACATACACCACAGACACAGTCACACACAGAGACACACAGAGTCAGATCTGAGATAGGCACTGCCTTAATTCTGGAGAAAAAGACCCATCGTTCATTAATGAAATACAGTCACGCAAGGTATGAAGCAAAACACATTTGCATTCCATTATTGATTTCCACACACAGGGAATTGCTTCAACTCTCATTACCCCAAGGAGGAAATGTGGCACAGCCAGACCATTCTGTGATTCACTGAGGTGCAATGTCCTGGAGCTAGATCGGAGACAGAAAAGCCTGGGAAAACACAGTGGGTTCAACAAGAAGTGGACAGATAATTGATGAGATGGTTTTCAGGGGTGGAGGGGATTCCATGTCTGAACTCACCCAGTCTCTCCACACTGCACTAACTTAACCTGTATTTATGCTACCAACGCCCTATTTCCTTGTGCACCCCTCTACCAGACCTCCCTGAAACGTATTGTGCTTGAATGACAATCACAAACCCTGTCCTCTTCCCCCAGATAGCTCTCTCGGTTTTACTTTCCCTTCTTCATCTCTGCAGTGGTGAGTCCTGCAGACTCCTGGCTCTTGTCCAAGGAGCTGTCAGACTGAGCCAGTGAATCAATCTGAGTGGAGCTCTTTACCACCAGGGCTTCACTGATTCACTGCAGCCAACTCCTGTATCGCTCATCGATATTTTGCAATAATTTATTCATTTGGGAGATTAGAGTTGATGCAGAAGTGGAGTTACTGACACATTACGACTTTATCACTGGATTTTCCTGAACGACATTGGTATTGACATAACCCTACAGAATGTCCACAGTGTAATAGGGGGCCATTTGGCCCATCAACTTCACAAGGGTGACTCAGTTAGTCCCGCTCCCCAACTCTTTCCCCGGTGAGGTGTGTTTGTTTTGAATGATTACTGAACATTACTTTCCAAAGACACTAAATGGTGCTCTACAGCTGGTGAGAAAGACAGATATCACCATCACATCCGCTCCATGGTCAATAGACACATTAGCAACTGGAACATCTTTATCCACCCTGTCCGCAGCCATCAACCCAGTGGCAGTAAAGCCCATTAAAAGGAAGTAGCTACAGAGATAATGGATGCATTGGGAGTAATCTTCCAGGATTCTGAAATTCTGGAAAAGTCCCAGAGATGGGAAAACTGCCAAAGTAACACCCTTGGGCCTCTAATCTGAGGAAAGATAGAGTGAGGTTGGAAGAATCCAGAGAAGGTTCACCCAGCTTATTGTGGGTATAGAGGGATTTACTTACGAAGGGGGAGGGTGAGCAGGATGGGCGTTCACCCTCTAGAGTTTAGAAAAATGGAAGATAATCTTATGGAAGCATGTACAATTCTTGGGGGACATGACAGGGTAGAGGTGGGAGAATCTAGGACCAGAGGGTGATAATCTCAGAATAAGGGGGAACCCATTTAAGACCGAGATGAGGAAGAATTTCTTCTCTCAGAGAGCAGTGAATCACTGCAGAGCCTGGGTCACTCGGTACGTTCGAGGCTGAGATAGATTTTTAATCAGGAAGGGAATCAGGTGTTCTGGGGAGAAAATCAGGAAAGTGGAGTTGAGGATGATCAGATCAGCCTGATCTTTTCGAATGGTGAAGGAGACTCGATGGGCTGAATGGCCTGCTTCTGCTCCTATGTCTTATGGTCTTCTGGTCTTAATCCCCACTGGAGTGGGCTTTTGAAACCAAGTCCTTCTAACTGAGGGAAGTGAAGTGAGTGACCCACTGAGCCAGAAACAAGTGGGGGCCCATGTTTTAGCCAACAAAATCCCAGCACGGTTAGAAAGATGATATCCCTAACAGTGGCGATTTCACTTAAATTGCACAGACACGGATGATTCACTTGCTAAGAACTGGAGATGGCTAAACCCACTGTTATTTAAAGATACCAACATTATGAAAGAAAGACAGAGGGACAGAGAGTGAGGGATGGGGAGGGTTGGTGGGGAAGACAACTCTTTATTCCTAAAATAGGAACCACACAGTTGATCAACTCGAAGCCAGTTCCCCACCACAGCTATTTACAGAAATCCCATGGTGACAATTTCTCCTTGTGAAATCAACAAAACAATTAACTAGCCACCACTAACACCACGTTGGCTTTGGGAACTTCTGAAAACAGCAATGACTCATCTCCTTAGCTCCAGCCAGTTCACTTGCTACCTTTTCCAGATCTGTCTCTCAAGCAGAGTTCCCTTAGGAAGTGATTCTTAAAGTAACAAAGCTCCTCCTTGCTTTGATTCCTTGTCACTAAATGCAGTTGCTACCATTTATCGCAACTTAGTGACAGCTCCGACTCCCTGGGCATCTTGTCCTTCCCAGTCAGACCTTACACAGCTCAATTCCTGCTCCAGAGATTTCAGCAGACAATTCAGACTCAACTCCAGCACAGTGCTGAGGGAGTGCCGCACTGTCAGAGGGTCAGTGCTGAGGGAGCGCCGCACTGTCGGAGGGTCAGTGCTGAGGGAATAATGCACTGTCGGAGGGTTAGTGCTGAGGGAGTGCCGGCACTGTCAGAGGGTCAGTGCTGAGGGAGCGCCGCACTGTCGGAGGGTCAGTGCTCAGGGAGTGCCGCACTGTCAGAGGGTCAGTGCTGAGGGAGTGCCGCACTGTCGGAGGGTCAGTGCTGAGGGAGTGCCGCACTGTCGGGGGGTCAGTGCTGAGGGAGTGCTGCACTGTCGGGGGGTCAGTACTGAGGGAGCGCCACACTGTCGGAGGGTCAGTGCTGAGGGAGTGCCGCACTGTCGGAGGGTCAGTGCTGAGGGAGTGCCACACTGTCAGAGGGTCAGTGCTGAGGGAGTGCCACACTGTCGGAAGATCAGTGCTGAGGGAGCGCCACACTGTCGGAGGGTCAGTGCTGAGGGAGTGCCACACTGTTGGAGGGTCAGTGCTGAGGGAGCGCCACACTGTCGGGGGGTCAGGGCTGAGGGAGCACTGCACTGTCGGAGGGTCAGTGCTGAGGGAGCGCCACACTGTCGGGGGGTCAGTACTGAGGGAGCGCCACACTGTCGGAGGGTCAGGGCTGAGGGAGCACCACACTGTCGGAGGGTCAGTGCTGAGGGAATAATACACTGTCAGAGCATTAATGTAGAGGGATGCAGCAATGTTAGTGGGTCAATACTGAAGGAACTCTCCATTGTCAGAGTGTCAGTACAGAAGGGGTGTTGCACTGTTGGAGTGTCAATACTCAGGGAAATATGGAAGTGCCATAAATGTCAACCTTTGAGTTTACTTGTTTGAGTGGGTTTCCTCCGGGTGCTCTGGTTTCCTCTCGCAGTGCAAAGACGTGCAGGTTAGGTGGATTGACCACGCTAAATTCCCCATAGTATTCAGGGATGTGTAGGTTAGGTGCATTAGCCAGGGGAAATGTAGAGTAATAGAGGAATGAGTCTGGCCAAGTTGCTCTTCAATGGGTTGGTGTCGACCTGCTGCAGGGATTCCAATTCTAAGTTTGTCATTATACTGAGGCTCTGGCGCGATCAGGGTAAATGGCAGTGATTCACTGAAAAGGAAGCTTGACAAGAGTCTGAGGGAGAGGGGAATATAAAGATATGATAATAGAGTGGACAAAGAGATGTGAAAGATACACAGACAGTATGTATGTATGAGTGTGAGAGAGAGAATTTGAGGAGAGAGACTGAGACCAAGAGTGCAGGTGACAGACAGAGAAAATGTACAGGCAGAAAGTGTACAGGCAGAAAATGAACGATAGGAGGCATGAGAAACAGAAAGTGAGAGACAGGAGGACACAAAATAAAATTGAAAGAGAAAGTGTATATGAGAGACAGAGAGAGTGAGAGACTGCCAGCAGGCTCAGAGCTGAGATAAAGCGATGATTGCTGAAGCCAGGTCAATGACTGACAGTAGCCTCCTGCAAAACAAACAGTATAAATTAACAATTCTTTGTAAAAATTAGACTAATGAGAGTTCTAACAGTGCTCCACCTGGTGGCCGAGTCAGCAATTGAGCATGATCCAGGGAGTCTGTGGAAAGCAAAGGGACTGGTTTTATAGAAGCAAATTACTGCAGGAATCTGTACTGAAAACAACAACATGCTAGAGATCACAGCGGGTCAGGCAGCTTTCTCTCCGTGGATGCAAGCTAATGTTATGAGTCCAGGTTATTCTTCATCAGAGCTCGATTGGTTTTATGTTCCCTAGCACAAAGGTCATGCTGTGTACACAATTTTGCACAAATCGATGTCCCATTAAACTGCTTTTACTGAGGGGCTAACAGCACAAAGAAATTCAGGAGTAAGATGTGCATTGCTATAGCACCATAAAATGTCTCAAAGCAATTCTCAATCAATTAAGTAATTTTTAAGTGTAGTCAATGTTATAACATAAGAAATACAGCACCCAATTTGCACACTGCAAGCTCCCACAAGCTGTGAAGTAATAATGGGCAAAACCATTTTGTCTGTGATGTTGTTTGAGGGTAATTATTGAACAGGACACTGGAGAGAATTGCTCTGCTTTCCAAACCAGCATTGTGGGATCTTTTAACCCACCCCCATGAGGCCATATGGGACCCAGGTTTTTCACCTCAACTGAAAAGGTGGGCACCTCTGACTGTGCAGCACTCTCTCTGTACTACTCTGGGAGACTCAGTCTGGTTTGCTGTCCTGCAGTGAGATGTGAGCTCAAAACCTGGTGGTTCCAAGGTGACAGCGTTCCTGACTGATACACAACAGATCTCCCAATATGGCGAAAGTGAGGAATGCAGATGCTGGAGATCAGAATCTAGATTAGAGTGGTGCTGGAAAAGCACAGCAGGTCAGGCAGCATCGAAGGAGCAGGAAAATTGACATTCCGGGCAAACGTCTGATGAAGGGTTTTTGCCGAAACATCGATTTTCCTGCTCCTCGGATGCTGCCTGACCTGCTGTGCTTTTCCAGCATCACTCTAATCTGGGTCTCCAGATATGATCGCACTTGTAGTTGATCCAAAATTTAAAAAAAAATATACATTTCAGCCACATGTCAGAAGGAAAGGTAGAGTAGGTTGGCTAGCTCAGTTGCTGAAAATGTGTTGCTGGAAAAGCGCAGCAGGTCAGGCAGCATCCAGGGAACAGGAAAATCGACGTTTCGGGCATAAGCCCTTCTTCAGGAATAGCTCAGTTGGCTGGATGGTTAGATTTTTGATGCAGAGTGATGTCAACAGCAGAGGTTCAATTCCTGCATCAGGCTGAGGTTACCATGATGGTCCCACCTTCTCAATCTCTCCCCTTGCCTGAGGAGTGGTCACCCTCAGGTTAAAACACCACCAGTCATCTCTCCCTCTCCCTCAAATGTGAGAGCAGCCCCATGGTCCTCTGGGAGTATGGTGACTTTTCCTTTAGGAAGGAGAGGGTGGTAGAGGCAAGATGAAAGAAAGAGGGAAGGAAGATAAAGAGCAGACAGAGAGAGAGAGAGAGAGAGAGGAAAGCTGAGGGAGTGGGAGGATGAAGGGGGGGGGAGAAAGAGAGATGGAAAGGCTTGGGGTTATAGTGGAGAGTGACATTGGAGGCAGAGAAAGTGAAACAGGCTTATTAAGTATGTGAAGCAGAGAGAAAGAAAGAGATGACCTGAGTGAGATTAATGACTCACTGGTTAGCACTGCTGCCTCACAGCACCAGGGACCCAGGTTCGATTCCAGCCTCGGGCGACTGTCTGTGTGGAGTTTATACATTCTCCCCGTGTCTGCATGGGTTTGCTCTGGTTTCCTCCCACAACCCAAAGATGTGCAGGTTAGATGGATTGGCCATGCTAAACTGCTCAGTGTCCAGGCTAGGTGGATTGGCCACGGAAAATGCAGGGCTGTCGAGGAGAGGGACTGGGTAGGATGCTCTTCAGAGGGTCGGCGTGGGCTTGATGAAACAAATGGCCTGACCAACACTGTAAGGATTCTATGAGAAGTTGAGAGAAGAGAGGGAGGCAGGTTTAACCTGAAAGGGAGGAAGGGGAACAGACAGAGAGAAAGCGCGGCAGAAAATGGGTTTTATGTTTACCAGTCTGGAGTGGGTTGACAAGACGGATTAATGCCACAGGATCTGAAAGCTGCTTCCTCCTGGGCTGATATTCTTTATCTCTGTAAAGTGGTCCCCTGCAGTTAGGGACTGGATCACACTGTGCAGCTCTGAAAAAGCCTGGGCTGAAGTGAACAGCAGAACGGGGACAGACATTGCAATGAGAGCACTGTAGGTCAAGCAATGACTTCATTTTAACTTTCTCACCCTTGGCCTTCCCTATCTCTGTAATCTCCCTCTATCCTCTGAGATAGCAGCACTTCTCCATTCTAGCCTCTTGAGCGGACTCGGGTTTTCATGTCTCCACCAGTGATGGACATACTCTCAGCCAACTGTGTCCCAAGCCCTGGAATTCCCTCCCTAAAGCTCTCCATCTCCCTGCTTCACTCCCCTTCCCCGTTAAGACACTCCTTGAAACCCTATGCCTTTGACTGACCTTCTGGTAGATGTTTAGAAGGAGGCTGTTCAGCCCTTCATGTCTGTACTGGCCAGTTACACTGATCCCATCTTCCAGCTCTTGCCCCACAGGCTATGGAAATGCAAATGAATATTTTAATACTGTGTTACCTGTGTTTCTGACCCAACCACACTTTCAGGCTAGAGTCCAACCTCCCTCTGGGTGAAACATATTCTCCACAATCCTCCTCTTAGCCTTCGAATTGTCAGCTTGAAACTACTCCCCCTAATTTTATAGCATCTGACCTCTCCTTATATGGCATGATGCCAACACACCCAAGAGAAACCTTGGGAAGTTCTGTTAGATTGAAGGCGCTATGCAAATGTAAGCTTTTTCTTGTTGACTGAGGGTTGGCAATAGTCTGTTGTGACATACATGTGCTCCTGGTCAAAGGGAGTGACATGGAGAAAACATAGGTACACAGAGGTGTGAGACAACTGAACAGATACGTTATACAAATGGAAAACTAACATGATACAACTCTTGTTTGGAAGGATGTAAATTGGTTCTATACATCCCAACAATTTTCAGTTCCACTGGAAAAGTCTGATTAAATTTAACCTTGCGTCTCTGACACACATATTGTCAGACCTGCTGAATTTCCAGAACTTTCTATTTCAGCAATACATTGTTTTCTCCCATCTAATACATAGCTTCCTGTGCTTAAAAAAAAACCTTCTTACTCTGCTTCTGAATCTCATGAAAAAAAAGTAGACAGTTGTTGGTGAGTCAGCATTTCACACACGACAGCAAAGAAGGGGGTAAATAATCAATAAAGTTCAATTACTGGGCACAGCCTATCCCTGAGTAATCGGACGTGCTCAATCCTATCATCTCCTGGCTTCAGGCTCCATAAGCCTGTGGCCACTGATACATATTCATTTGTAAGTTTAATACTGCAGTGCACTGAAGCAGGAACACTGCACTTGGCTGCAGTGCAGAAGAATCTCGAGCAGATGTCAGGCACACTGTGCAGTCTGATACGCAGAGATTTGTTTAATGCTCTCTTACTCACAGGCCTAGGTGAGGATTCTTGTGGCAGTGCCTGGGACTAACTTTTATACAGGCCCAAAGGAGTTTTCAATCTGTAACTGAGCTCCTTCCGGACCAGACTAAATAAACCGGTTTGATTGATCGTGTCCTCCTCATTGTGTGTCCTGCTGGTTGGCCTCAGACATGGGATAATTAAACTGATGCAGTGGGTGCAGGCTTCTGATTAATCATCTGTTATAAATACTGCAGAGGAAGCTTTACTCTGTACCTAACCCCGTGCTGTCTCTGTCCTGGGATTGTTTAATGGGGACAGTGTAGAGGAAGCTTTACTCTGTATCTAACCCCGTGCTGTCTCTGTCCTGGGATTGTTTAATGGGGACAGTGTAGAGGGAGCTTTACTCTGTATCTAACCCCGTGCTGTCTCTGTCCTGGGATTGTCTGATGGGGACAATGTAGAGGGAGCTTTACTCTGTATCTATTCCTGTGCTGTCCTTGTGATGGGAATGTTTGATGGGGGATAGTATAGAGAGAGCTTTACTCTGTATCTAACCCTGTTCTGTCCCTGTCCCTGGGAGTGTTTGATGGGGGACAGTGTAGAAGGAGCTTTACTCTATATCTAACCCTGTGCTCTCCCTGTCCTGGGAATGTTTGATGGGGGACAGTGTAGAAGGAGCTTTACTCTGTATCTAACCCTGTACTGTCCCTGTCCCTGGGAGTGTTTGATGGGGGACAGTGCAGAGAGAGCTTTACTCTGTATCTAACCCCGAACTATCCCTATCCTGGTAGTGTTTGATGGGGGACAGTGTAGAGAGAGCTTTACTCTGTATCTAGCCCCGTGCTGTCCCTGTCCCTGGTAGTGTTTGATGGGGGACAGTGTAGAGAGAGCTTTACTCTGTATCTAATCCTGTGTTGTCCCTGTCCTGGGAGTGTTTGATGGGGGACAGTGTAGAGGGAGCTTTACTCTGTATCTAACCCCAAACTGTCCCTGTCCCTGGGAGTGTTTGATGGGGGACAGTGTACAGAGAGCTTTACTCTGTATCTAACGCCGTCCTGTCCCTGTCCTGGGAGTGTTTGATGGGGGACAGTGTAGAGAGAGCTTTATTCTGTATCTAACCCCGTGCTGTCCCTGTCCCTGGGAGTGTTTGATGGGGACAGTGTAGAGAAAGCTTTACTCTGTATCTAACCCCGTGCTGTCCCTGTCCCTGGTGGTGTTTGATGGGGACAGTGTAGAGGGAGCTTTACTCTGTATCTAACCCTGTGCTGTCCCTGTCCTGGGAGTGTTTGATGGGGACAGTGTAGAGAAAGCTTTACTCTGTATCTAACGCCGTCCTGTCCCTGTCCTGGGAGTGTTTGATGGGGGACAGTGTAGAGAGAGCTTTACTCTGTATCTAACCCCGTACTGTCCCTGTCCCTGGGAGTGTTTGATGGGGGACAGTGTAGAAGGAACTTTACTCTATATCTAACCCCGTACTGTCCCTGGGAGTGTTTGATGGGGACAGTGTAGAGAGAGCTTTACTCTGTATCTAACCCCGTGCTGTCCCTGTCCCTGGTAGTGTTTGATGGGGACAGTGTAGAGGGAGCTTTACTCTGTATCTAACCCTGTGCTGTCCCTGTCCTGGGAGTGTTTGATGGGGACAGTGTAGAGAGAGCTTTACTCTGTATCTAACCCCGAACTATCCCTATCCTGGTAGTGTTTGATGGGGGAACAGTGTAGAGAGAGCTTTACTCTGTATCTAACCCCGTACTGTCCCTGTCCCTGGGAGTGTTTGATGGGGGACAGTGTAGAGAGAGCTTTACTCTGTATCTAACCCCGTACTGTCCCTGTCCCTGGGAGTGTTTGATGGGGACAGTGTAGAGAAAGCTTTACTCTGTATCTAACCCCGTGCTGTCCCTGTCCCTGGTAGTGTTTGATGGGGACAGTGTAGAGGGAGCTTTACTCTGTATCTAACCCTGTGCTGTCCCTGTCCTGGGAGTGTTTGATGGGGGACAGTGTAGACTGAGCTTTACTCTGTATCTAACCCCGTGCTGTCCCTGTCCCTGGTAGTGTTTGATGGGGACAGTGTAGAGAAAGCTTTACTCTGTATCTAACCCCGTGCTGTCCCTGTACTGGAAGTTTTCAAGGCTGTAACTGTCCAATAGGATCTGCTTGCCGTGGTGACCCTGGCCTTAGAGTCTGGCCATGTCTTTTCAATACCACAGCAAACCTGGAGGTGAGTTGTGAGTTTCTGCTGGTGCTTCTGAAGTCCGTCTGCCCTGTGCTAGTGAACCCTTTATGAATGTTACTACCCTATGTACAGGCAGTGTCTCCACTAGGGGACCAGGAAAGAAAGTCACCCTGTTCTGTACGATCATGGCTATCAGGCCCAAGGCGCTGTGGGGTTTATTCCTGCTCCCAATTCCTAATGTTCTCATCTGAAGTTAAGAAGAAGATTATTTCTGTCCTTTACCACAGAGACAGACTGTCCAACCCTTGGGGATGCTGCATTTTCCAGCTTTTGATATCACTTGTTAATGCATGCACTAATGGAAACATGTATAGATTGTTCCATTACCCACCAAGCTCAGATAACATGAGATCATGGTTTTTATGCAATCTCTCCATCTCCGCGGTTTGTACATTATTCATTACATACTCATGGCCATCTTCAAACCTACAGAGCAGGGGGAGAAATCTGCAACAATCTATAAAGAAAGCAAACAGACTGACTGAGCACAGAGTGAAGCTCCCACACAGGGTTTGAAGGCACAGTCCGAAGTCATTTATATCCACCATGTGCAGAGAATGGTATACTCCCATCCTTACTGTTTACCTTTGCCAATGTTGGGTTTCATTGGCAATGGTTGAGAAATATCAAGAAGTGGTTCCCTCGAATATAATTCCCTGAAGTGTATTTCAGTGCCTTGCTCTGGTGGAGTCCTTGTGGTGAGGTGGGATAGGGGTGTCCCTGTCTCGGAGTCAGGGACACTGGGTTCAAATCCCACTTCAGCCAAGGAAGGGACACCTTAACACTGACAAACAAACTGAGGATCAACTTGTAAACCCTTCCAACACACACCAGTAGGAGGCAGTAAGTGCTGGAGCGATCCCTACTCAGATTCCTGCTTTGATGTAGAGTGATTTTCCTTACACAAGTAACTTATTCCAGCACTCCCTGTCTCGGCCTCACATGTCACGAGATAAAGGAGAGCCTCCACATTTGAGTCCAATGTGATAAAACATCTGAATGTGATTCGTAGACGTGTTATTCGAACTTGTCATCTGTCTCTTCAAAAGTAAGAATGCAGCTTTCCTGTATTTCCGCTGGCCACTCCAACCCACCCCTCACCCTCACCATAGCCACCAACTATCATTGCCTTAGCACCGGAATTCCCTCCCTAAAGCCCTCCACCTACCTCACCTCCACCCCTGCAATTCTTTCTGCTGTTTGTTCCGAAGTCAATCATTGCACGGACAATTTCGGAATTCAATAAGGTGATTCATCAAATGATGAAGCCGACTCCTGCCCCCGGCAATTTCAAACTAATTTTTTGTGCTAGCTGTCAGATGTAAAGTAAATATAATAACCATTAACTCTGGGATTTACCTCATTTGCCATCAGCATCTGTTATTACTGAGTGAGGTGTAAACCTCGTGGGCACTGAGCAAGTACATAATGTATCAAAGTGAATTCAGCTCAGAACACAAATCAGGAGCAGGAATGGGCTGTTAGTCCCTCCAGCCTGTCTCACTGTTCAATAAGGTCATAGATGATCTGATTGTCAACTCAACTCCACATCCCACCTTTTGGATTAGTGGTGCTGGAAGAGCACAGCAGTTCAGGCAGCATCCAAGGAGCAGCAAAATCGACGTTTCGGGCAAAAGCCCTTCATCAGGAATAAAGGCCGAGAGCCTACTCCCCGATAACCTTCACCTCACTGTTCTTTGAATCTATCTACCCTTGTCTTGAAAACATTTAAAGACTCTACTTAGAGTCACACAGGACAGAAACAGACCCTTCTGACCAACCAGTCCACGCTGAACATAATCCCAAACTCAACTAGTCCCACCTGCCTGCTCCTGGGCCAAAACCCTCCAAACCTTTCCTATCCATGTATTTACCCAAATGTTTTTTAAACGTTGTCACTGTGCCCACATCCACTACTTCCTAAGGAAGTTCATTCCACACACAAACCACCCTCTGGGTAAAACATTTGCCCCTCGTGTCCTTTTTAAATCTCTCTCCTCTCACCTTAAAGATGTGTCCCTTGGTCTTGAAATCCCTCGAGCTAGGGAAAAGACAACTCCCATCAACTCTGCCTATACCCCTCATTACCACTGCTTTTGGATAAAGAGATTCCAAAGATGCTCAGAGAGAAAATATTTTGCCTCGTGCGTTTTAAATGAGTGGCCCTGATTTTTTAAACAGTGACCCTTTGTTCCCTCCACATTCTCCCCATCAAGACTCCTCAGGACTTTATTTTTCTAAACACCAGCTGGTATAGGCCAGTCTGTCTATCAGATCATCAGAAGTAGGAGTGTTTGATCAGGGCAGTGTAGAGGGAGCTTTACTCTGTATCTAACCCTGTGCTGTCCCTGTCCTGGGAGTGTTTGATGGGGGACAGTGTACAGAGAGCTTTACTCTGTATCTAACTCCGTGCTGTCTCTGTCCTGGGAGTGTTTAATGGGGGATGGTGTAGAGAGAGCTTTACTCTGTATCTAACCCCGTACTGTCCCTGTCCTGGGAGTTGCCGATATGTGAGCAGGAGTTCTCCTCCCTAGCATTGTAATTCCTTCTCCAACAAGCCCACAGTTTAATAATGAAAAATACATTCCTGTATTGAGTTAACCATTACAAATAGTAACCCTTTCAAAATGTATTCATTCATGTACAGCTGATTATCTGCTTAAGGTTTATCCCAATAGTTTTAATCAAATATTTTACAATAAAATTAGATTTGTTTTTTGCTAAAGATTAGATTTCATTAAAAATAATTAACTGTATAAAGAGGAACTGTTTAGAATATATTTGAATTAATTAGTCTTTAAAATAAGGGATTATTGAGATGTGTTACACTCAGCTATGTCAGTGCAATATTGCTGTTAGCAGTATTTAATTCCACACTAATTAAGACAGTTCATCCCCAAGTTTGCTGAACTCACCCTTAATTTCTTGTCTCTCATGAGAACGCAAACAGTCTAGCATTTTGCTTCCTTAATCATTAAAAGGATATCATTAAAAAGTACAAATTCTGACACGGTGTTATTTTCATGAGTTTGCGAATTAGAAACAAAGGGTTACACTTAACATCACTATTGGAAGATACAAATGGAAGCATTTGCATTTTGTTAATGCCTTTCACAACCTCAGGAGGTCTGGAGGCGTCTCAGCCAGTTAGATACTTTTTGAAGTGCAGGCTCACAGCAGGTTCTCACAAACAGCAACCAGATAATGGCCACACAATCAGTTATTTGCGTTTCAAGGATAAATATTGCCCAGGTTTCTGTACAGAACATTCCCTATTCGTATTCCATATTCTATTCCTACACCCTGACAGTGCGGTGCTCCCTCAGCACTGCCCCTCTGACAGTGCAGCACTCCCTCAGCACTGACTCTCTGACAGTGCAGCGCTCCCTCAGCAATGACCCTTCAACAGTGTGACACTCCCTCAGCACTGACCCTTTGACAGTGCAGCACTCCCTCAGCACTGACCCTTCAACAGTGTGACACTCCCTCAGCACTGACCCTTTGACAGTGCAGCACCCCTCAGCGCTGACCATACCACAGATAATCTCAAGTTTGAAGCAAAACCAGTTTTACACCTGATCCCCCAAAAACTGTTCAAATTCCTCTCAATCCTCTACTAAGAATCTTAAACACTCCCACCTGAAATATTCACCTTTCCCTTTCTGATGCTGACTGCCCTGTTGAAATTTTCCAAAAGTTTCTGTTTGAGTCTGGAAGAGGTTCTGTCACCTTCATGCCCGAGGTACAGGAGCCTGGTGTGAGTATGGATGAAGTGGGTGGATGGTCGTGTGGGATGTGAATTTTGGCAGGTTATCTTTAACAATTAGACCTTATGAAGGCATATTTTATCAGACACTAAAAATAAATAAGATTTGACAGCTCCTCCTGTTGAAACGAGTTCCTCCGAATCTGATTCTAAAGCGATGAGTCATTGAATCATGGGTCCTGTGGAGACTGACAGAACATCTTAATGAAGTGAAGAATAAGAAATTAGAATTGATTTAAGAATTGTTTTAATCCTTACTTTGAAATTCAACTGAGGCACTTGAACAGGCGTTGGGAAATTATTTGGATAGAAATCATGTGCAAGGAAATGGGGGAATCGTAGGAGATTGGCATGAGGTAACAATGCTCGTTTGGAGAGTCAGTGCAAGCACGATGGGCCCAAATAGCCTCCTTCGGCTCTGTAACACTTCCGTGATTCTGTAAATCTCCAAGGTGTGCTTTGAAAATCAGCTGAACACAATGTGTTGATAAGCTTCCATCTGCTGTGTCTCTGTAATGTAACATCACATCACACGCAGAAGGTCAAAACCAGGTAGAGACACTAAAGGTCCAGCTTTGGTAACTATTGCTTTGTAGTGCAGTGGTAGTGTCCCACCTTGTATCAGAGCTGTATGTAGTAACATCTCGATGAGAGAACATTGATAAGCCCCCCGTTTGGAGATTGGCCGCCTCACTGATCACTCCCGGTGCCCCTTCCCCAACTCCTGGAGGTTCCACTTTAGCAAGCACCCACCCAGTTCAACCACTGCCCTGCATTGACAATATCATCGATAAACTTTGCACTCAAAGTTAATGCAAAACTATTTATTGATTTAAGAATTTCACACCCTGCAGCTGCATCCAGGTGACCAATTGACGAGTTCACCACCATTCTGGCCATGTCCCACTGCCTTCTCGAGGGCATTTAGGGATGGGCAGAAAGTTCTGGACTTGCCAGAGATGCTCATCAGAAAAGCTTAGAGGAATATGGGCCAAATATAGGGACTACGGTAGTTTAGATTAGATACCCTATAGTATGGAAACGGGCCCTTCGGCCCGACAAGTCCACACCGACCCTCCGAAGAGCAACCCACCCAGACCCAATCCCCCACCTTATATTTACCCCTGACTAATGCACCTAACACTACGGGTAATTTAACATGGCCAATTCACCTAAGCTGCAAATCATTGGATTGTGGGAGGAAACCGGAGTACCCGGAGGAAATCCACACAGCCACAGAGAGAATATGCAAACTCCGCACAGAGAGTCGCCCGAGGCAAGGATTGAAAGCGGGTCCCTGGTGCTGTGAGGCAGCAGTGCAGGGCCACCGTACTGTTCACTTTGGGAAACTTGGTCGGTATGGATGAGTTGGACCAAAGGGTCTATTCCTGTACTGTATGACTCTATGAGTGACAAAAGTTTTGTGCTGTGATTTATTTTGTTGGGGAGGGGGGTCGTTGGTGGATGGTGTGAGCTGGATACCCCCCTAGATGGGAGACCTCCCAGGACTGTAATCACAAAAACCTCACAGCAGCCAATTTCAGTGAATCCGCTGTGTTGCGGGTTGGCACCGTGGGAGTGAACAGTTTTAAAATTCATCCTGGGGATGTAGGCATCATTGACAAAGACTGCATTTATTGTCTATTCCTAAGTACAGTAGAGAACACCAGGCAAGGACCCTTCCTTTACCTCAAACAATGCAGGAGCTGCTCAGCTCATTCCTGAGACCAGAGTCAACCACCTTGGGGAAAGCAAGAGGGAGGATTGTCCCCCTCCTTTCCTGGAGGTGGCAAAAGAGAAGGGACAATAAAGGAGAGGGTGCCTCACTCATTTGTCCAAACTGTAGTAATTAAGAACTGGATGAGAAGGTCTATGGGAGACGCTCAGGACATGCCAGAATTGAAGGATCTTGAACAGTCACTTAATGGCCATTTAAGGCCACTCAACTCTCACATCCCGAATCAACTAGCCTCCCTACTGGTGGATAAAGGGGAGCCAACAGATGCAATATATTTGGATCTCCAATGGCTTTTGATATTCACCGAATGTAAGGCTGCTTCATAAGATAAAGGAACTGTTTTGGGGGTGGTATTTTAGTTAGTCAATCCCCTATCCATTCTAATAGAAAAGACAGAATTGGAAACATTTACAAAATGGAAACTGGTGGAGTGTCACAGGGATTAGTGTTGGAGCCACAATTCATTGGCTTGGATGAGGGAAGTGAATGTACTGTCACCAAGTTTGTGGATTTTTTGGGAAAGCAAGTGGTGAGGATGATACAGAGTCCCGAGGGATATAAACAGGTTAAGTGAATGGGTAAAAACTTAGCAGATAGATTATAATAGAACATAGAACAGTAGAGCACAGGAACAGGCCCTTTGGCTCATGGTGTTATCGGAAGGCAGCATCCAGGGAACAGGAGAATCGACGTTTTGGGCATAAGCCCTTATGCCCGAAACGTCGATTCTCCTGTTCCCTGGATGCTGCCTGACCTGCTGCGCTTTTCCAGCAACACATTTTCAGCTCTGATCTCCAGCATCTGCAGCCCTCACTTTCTCCTCATGGTGTTATGCCAAACATGATGCCAAATTAAACTAATCCCTTCTGCCTGCCCTTGGTCCATATCCTTCCATTCCTTGCATATTCATGGGCTTATCTAAAAGCCCCTTAAATGCCCCTATCGTATCTGCCTCCACCACCTACCCCTGTCAGTGTGTTCCAGACTCCTATCCCTTTGCCAGTGTAAAAAAAACTTGCCCCTCGCATCTCCTTTGAACTTACCCCCTCTCGCCTTAAATACATGCCCCCCCCCTAGTTTTAGACATTTCAACTCTGCGAAAGAAAAGATTCTGACTGTCAACTCTATCTATACATCTCATAATTCTAGAGATTGCTATAAAGTCTCCCCTCAGCCTCCGCTGCTCCCGAGAAAACAACCCCAGCTGTTGTTGGAAAATGTGAGATTTTACACTTTGGTCCTTAACACCAAAAGACATAGTAGTGGAAGCAAGGCCATTTGGCCCAATCATGGTTGATAGACTTTTCAATTCCACTTACCCGCACTCTCCCCTTAGCCCTTAATTCCTTGTGAGATTAAGAGTTTATCAATCTCTGCCTTGAAGACATTTAGCGTCCCGGCCTCCACTGAGCTCCGTAGCAATGAATTCCACAGGCCCACCACTCTCTGGCTGAAGAAATGTCTCCTCATTTCCGTTCTAACTTGACCCCCTCTAATGTGCCCATGGGTCCGAGTCTCCCTGCCTGACGGAAACAACTTCCCAGGGTCCATCCTTTCTAAGCCATGCAATATCTTGTAAGTTTCTATTAGATCTCCCCTCAACCTTCTAAACTCTAATGAATACAATCCCAGGATCCTCAGCCGCTCATCGTATGTTAGGCCTGAAGGTCAGAATAATAGAGGAGCTGAATATTATTTAAAATTGAGACAGATTGCAGGAATTTACAGAACAGAGCAGATTGGGATTCTTGTTCAAGAATCACACAAATTCAGCATCCAAGTTCAGCAGGCGGGTAGTAGGGAAAGCAAATGGAGTGCTGGCCTTCATCTCAAGGGGAATGCATAAAAGTAGGGAGGTTGTGCTAGTATACTAGTCAGACCACAGCTGGAATACTGTGAAGTCTCCTTCCCTAAGAAAATATACTCTGGTATTGAAGACAGTCCAGGTTCAGTTGGTCAATTCAAAGTTTGGAGGACTGTCTTATGAGGTGAGGTTGAGTAAGTTGGCTCATTGGAGCTTAGAAGAATGAGAGGTGACCTTATTAAAAGATTCTTCAGGGCCTGACAGGGTGAACACGGAGAGGGTGTTTACTTATGCAGGACAGTCTAGGACCAGAGGGAATAATCACAGAATAAGGGCTTATTCTTTTAAGTTAGAGATGAGGAGGAATTTGTTCTCTCAGAGGGTGGTAAATCTATGAATTTTTTTTTGCAACAGAGGGCCATTTATGTTGCGCTAAGGGCGGCACGGTGGCACAGTGGTTAGCACTGCTGCCTCACAGCACCAGAGACCCGGGTTCAATTCCTGCCTCAGGCGACTGACTGTGTGGAGTTTGCACGTTCTCCCCGTGTCTGCGTGGGTTTCCTCCGGGTACTCCGGTTTCCTCCCACAGTCACAAAGATGTGCAGGTCAGGTGAATTGGCCATACTAAATTGCCTGTAGTGCTAGGTAAGGGGTAAATGTAGGGATATGGGTGGGTTGTGCTTCGGCGGGGCGGTGTGGACTTGTTGGGCCGAAGGGCCTGTTTCCACACTGTAAGTAATCTAATCTAATCTAAGTATAGTCAAGGTTGAGATAAACAGTATTTTGATCAGTAAGGGAATAAATATGCGGATAAGGCAGGAAAGTGGAATGGAGGGGGTTCAGCAGACTCGATGGGCTAAATGACCCACTTCCCCTCCTACATCTGATAGTTTAACACAGGGTCAGCTCTCAGCTGACTAGAAGCTTCACCTCTACAATAGCAGAAGAAGTCAGAGGTGAGGTTGATCGATTGGTGTTCAGAGAGGGATCGCTGGGAGGAGACACATGAGCTGTATTGTGGTCCGGATGGGCCAAACAGCCTGTTTCAGAACTCCAGTCTCCAGCTTTGGCTCCTACAGAAGTAGAAAGAGCCTTATGTCAATGAAGGTGGAGCTGCGCCTCTGTTGGAGATGTGACGTGACGCCAGACAGATTTTCTTGTGCCCTACATTTTTTTTGCAACAGAAATAGCTGTAGAATGAGCCACTGCCTGTATCCTGGGTCAGTTACAATGAAGTACATGTCTAGGCCGCTCGCCCATCGCAGCCTCCAGCTACATCGCCTCCTGTGGCTGGCAGCTGTGTTGGCACATGCACTAGCGGATAATGATGGATACTGACTGACTTCCATCATGGCTGGTGGATGCCAGGGAGAGTGGGATATGGCAGACGGCCAACTCACTGGAGTCAACAGATGCGACACTCTCTTTCTGCCTGCCCTTCTCTTTAAAGCAATAAAGTCAAAGCAGTCACCTTAGTTCCTTTTCCAGGTTCAAACTTTCAGGTTCTTAACCCTGTTTTCAAATCCCACCTTGGCCTCGCCCCCTCACCGTATCTGAAATTGCCAACAATCCTCAAAAATATTTGCGCCCCTCTCAATCTGTCTTGCCCAATTTCCTTCTCGCTCTCTGGTGGACTTGCCATCAGCTGCCAGGGCTCCACACACCCGTTTCCAAAGCTCAACGCCTCCACTGATCTCACCACCTTCACAGACACTCTTCAAGACTGACCTTTTGACCCACCTCCCCCAGTGTGCCTTGAGGGTCAGGTTTTGTCAGAGAACACTCCTGCTGAAGTGCCTCTGGTCATTGGTTCTGCGAATGGCGCTACATAAATGCAGTTTATTCTTATACAAAGGAGCAAGTTTCAAAGTACCGGTCAACGGAGGGGAATAAACTCTCAGATTCAAACAAAAAACGTGTCTGTTTTTAATTTTCCTATTAATTAAATATAGGCGGCATGGTGGCTCAGTGGTTAGCACTGCTGTCTCACAGCACCAGGGACCCAGGTTCAATTCCCGACTCAGGCGACTGTCTATATGGACTTTGCACATCCTCCCCGTGTCTATGTGGGTTTCCTCCGGGTGCTCCGGTTTCCTCCCACAGTCCAAAGATGTGCAGGTTCGGTGAATTGGCAAAGGCTAAATTGCCCGTAGTGTTCAGGGATGCGCAGGTTAGGTGCATAAGTCAGGGGGAATGTAGAGTAATAGGGTAGGGTAAAGGATGGGTTACTCTTTGGAGGGTTGGTGTAGACTTGTTGGGCCGAAGACCCCTTTTCCACCCTGCAGGGAATCTATGATTTTTATTGCTGACTGACAGGGAGAAAAGATTCTTGGACCAGGTGTTTGGCGGAACGGCCAGGAATGAGTCAATTCTGAGTGGAATAGCTAGGCTGGTCCTGCGCTTCCAGCATGTCCGTGTCCCTGACAGGCCATCACTCCACCCAGTGAGCTGTTTCCAGGCTACGAGGAGAGGCCTAGTAGCTGTTGGGTCAGCGCAACTGAGAACGGGTGAATACAGCAGGAGGCCATTCAGCGCCTTGAACCAGCAACACCATTCTGTTCTACTACTACAGTAGAATCCCTGTATCTGCGGATTTGGTTTCCACGGTTTCAGTTATCGCGGTTTACTGTGGCTCGAAAATATTACATGGAACATTCCATAAATAATTCCGGGGGGGGGGCTGGAGAGGTAAATGTGCCATTTTAATGCTAGCGTTTGCTACTATCTGCATCCACAGTAGATTAGATTAGATTACTTACTGTGTGGAAACAGGCCCTTCGGCCCAACAGGTCCACACCGACCCACCGAAGCGCAACCCACCCATATTCCTACGTTTACCCCTTTACCTGACACTACGGGGAATTTAACATGGCCAATTCACCTGACCTGCACATCTTTGGACTGTGGGAAGAAACCGGAGCACCCAGAGGAAACCCATACGGGTTTCACGGGGAGAACGTGCAAACTCCACACAGTCAGTCGCCTGAGTCGGGAATTGAACCCGGGTCTCTGGCGCTGTGAGGCAGCAGTGCTAACCACTGTGCCACCGTGCCGCCCAGGCCCTTCAGCTCAACCAGTCCACACAGACCCTCCGAAGAGTTACCCACCCAGACCCAGTTCCCTCTGACTAATTGACCTAACACTATGGGGAAATTTAGCATCGCCAATTCACCTGGCCTGTACACCTTTGGACTGTGGGAGGAAACCCACACAGACACAGGGAGAATGTGCAAACTCCACACAGACAGTCACCCGAGGCTGGAATTGAACCCAGGTCCCTGGTGCTGTGAGGCATCAGTAGGTCTTGGAATGTATCACCCGTGGATATGGGGGTCACCTATATTCACCTGTTATACCTCGTCACCAACAAATCAATCTGTCAATCCCACAGGAAAAAATCTGCATAAATGTAACACCTTTCACAGCCGCTGGACGTCACAATGATGTACTTTTTGAAGAGTGGTCAGTTTGAACTTAGTAAACACTGTGGTCCAGTAAGCAGCCAATGAGCTGCTGTCCAACAGTGGCTAGGTCAGTGGTTGGCTGAGGATCAGGACACCAGGGAGAACAGACCTGCCCTTCCCCAAAGCAGTGCCACGATGTTTCTAACATCCATCCAAACTGCTGTGCCTGGCCTTGGGAGCTCTACACCCCCTCCCCCCCCGCCCACCCCAGGTCTGAAAGACAGGACACTACCATCCTTCACACTGCACTGGAGCGTCAGGCTTGGAGTGGGGGCTTGCGAAGAAGCTGCGAGACGGCCAGTGCAAACGACTGCACCACATCCCAATCTCAGAAATCCTGGATTTACAAAAACCTTGGAAAAGACTGATTCCTAATTTCTAATGGCCCAGCCTGAATTTGAAGATTGTGCCCATTTATTCTGGACTCACTGGTCACAGGAAAAAGCTTCCCTGCTAATGTCCTTCAATATTCAGACGCCCCAAATCAATATCGCTCCCCCCATCCCCTCCCCAAACACACCCCTGCACCAACCTCCTCAACCTTACAGGATTACAAGGCAAGCACTTTTGCAAACAGAATTTAACTCTTAAATTCCTGTCGCACAGTATAGGTAGCCCCCTGTTCCTGGGAGTAAAGCTATCCCTGTGTCATCTCGACAGAAAACAATAGTATGTCCCACTTTTTAAAAAAACTATCACCGAGTGCCACAGAGCTGCTATTTTGGGTCCATAACCGAGTCACATTCTGCACGTAACACCCATGGAGTGGTTGTGGCTGCTCACCAGCACCGCAAACACCCACGCCCAGCACTGCAACACACAGCATTGCAAACACACAGCACTGCACACACCCAGCACCGCACACGCCCAGCACCACAAATGCCCAGCACTGCAACACACAGCATTGCAAACACACAGCACTACAAACGCCCGGCACCGCAAACGCCCAGCACTGCAAACGTTGGGCGTATGCAGCGCTGGGCGTATGCAGCGCTGGGCATTTGTGGTGCTGGGTATTTGCAGTGCTGGGCGTATGCAGTGCTGGGCGTATGCAGTGCTGGGCGTTTGCAGTGCTGGGCATATGCAGTGCTGGGCGTATGCAGTGCTGGGCGTATGCATTGCTGGGCGTTTGCAGTGCTGGGCATTTGCAGTGCTGGGCATTTGCGGTGTTCGGTGTTTGCAGTGCTGGGTGTTTGCAGTGCTGGGCGTTTGTGGCGTTAGGTGTTTGCAATGCTGGGCGTATGCAGTGCTGGGCGTATGCAGTGTTAGGTATTTGCAGCGCTGGGCGTATGCAGCGCTGGGCGTTTGCGGTGTTAGGTGTTTGCAGCGCTGGGCGTATGCAGCGCTGGGCATATGCAGCGCTGGGTGTTTGCGGTGTGAGGTGTTTTCAGCGCTGGGTGTATGCAGCGCTGGGCGTTTGCAGTATTTGGTGTTTGCAGTGCTGGGCGTATGCAGTGCTGGGCGAATGCAGCGCTGGGCGAATGCAGTGCTGGGCGTATGCAATATTAGGTGTTTGCAGTGCTGGGCCAGCACTGCATACGCCCAGCGCTGCATACGCCCAGCACTGCAAACACCAAATACTGCAAACACCCAGCGCTGCAAACGCCCATCGCTGCATACATCCAGCACAGCAAACGGCCATCGCTGCATACGCCCAGCGCAGCATACGCCCAGCGCAGCATACGCCCAGCGCTGCATCCGCCCAGCGCAGCATACGCCCAGCGCTGCAAACACCTAACACCGCAAACGCCCAGCGCTGCAAACACCCAGCACTGCACACGCCCAGCGCTGCACACGCCCAGCGCTGCACACGCCCAGCGCTGCACACGCCCAGCGCTGCACACGCCCAGCACTGCACACGCCCAGCACTGCAAACGCCCACACCCAGCATTGCAAAGCCCATGCTCAGCACAGCAGACACCCAGAACTGCACATGCCTACGCCCAGCACTGCAAAAGCCCAGGGCTGCACACGCCTAACGCAGCACACGCCCAGCACTGCAAATTCAAACACCCAGCACTGCACACGTCTAGCACGGCAACACCCAGCATGGCACACGTCCAGTGCTGCAAATGCCCACGCCCAGCGCCATACATGCCCAGCACGGCACACGTCCAGCGCTGCACACAGGAATTGCTGAGCTTTGGTCCCTGGCAGCTGAAGGTAGGGATTCCAATGGGCAGTAATGCATGTGAGGCAAGAGTTGATGTAACAGGTTGGCACCTTGATTGAGTGCTCACCTTCCCAAATGAAGAGCTCAACTCCACTGTCTGTCTATCATTCCCTGGATACCTGGACCTCCAGCTGAGAGTCACCGCTGTGTACTGCTAGCCATCAGTGGGGTCACCAAACCAACCATGTGTATACTGGGTTCAAAGGTCACCTCAGTCATAACCATTACTGTTCCCTCCCTTTGAAACCTTGAAAGTTTCTCAGCCTTACACTGCCAGTCACTCTGATCTCTTATTTAGGCCAAAGTGGTTGCCATGACATCACCACCACGATGCATTATGGGTAAACTCTGCCTAAGAGCTCAGCACTTATTATTTCAGTCACCTTAGAGACAGTGGAGCCGATGAACAAGGTTCCCATAGCAACCGTGAACTCATTTACTCAGGCACTATTCCAAGCTCAGCCTCCCGAGTGACCAGACTGTCACAGGTGCCAAATGTTAGACAAGGTGGCATCCTGAGTGCAGTTACCCTAATGTTTCACTCAGGGGGCTTCTATGTCACTGGGCACCACTCTCTCACTGGGGGAATGCAAGCAGAGTGGCCCAGATACAAGTTACCCCAGGTAGCACTCTGGACCCTCTCTCTGCTTCATCCTTTCAAGCTAGCTGATACAAACTCCTAAATGTAATCAGCCAATCTTCCCCCTCTCTCCAAATCCCTCCCTCTCATACAGGTTCTCCTTGCTTGGGGCTGTGTTTGCTCATTTACATTGCAAAATCCTGCAAATAACTATGTGATTAGAGTCATAGAGATGTACAGTGCTTGTTGCAAGATATAGCTTATTGTTAAGGGATGTTGACTTGGGAAGAAATATTGGTCACCTGGGCTGGGAGTTCGTTGGGAGGTGATGGAGAGGGCAATCTCCCCTGCTCTTCTTCAGCACTAAATTTCAGGATCTTTAATGGTCCCTGAGAGGCTGGACTGTTCAATGTCTTGTCCAAAAGATGGCACCTCTGGCACTGCAGCTCCCCCTCATGACTGCACTGGGAGTACAAGTTGAGAATATGTGCTCAGGTCTCTCTGGGGTGGGACTTGAACTCACAACCTTGTAACCTCTACTTTTTGTCAGTTACATAAATGATTAGATGCGAGCATAAGAGGTACAGTTAGTAAGTTTGCAGATGACACCAAAATTGGAGGTATAGTGGACAGTGAAGAGGGTTACCTCAGATTACAACAGGATCTGGACCAGATGGGCCAATCGGCTGAGAAGTGGCAGATGGAGTTTAATTTAGATAAATGCAAAGTGCTGCATTTTGGGAAAACAAACCTTAGCAGGACTTGTACACTTAATGGTAAGGTCCTAGGGAGTGTTGCTGAACAAAGAGACCTTGGAGTGCAGTTTCATAGCTCCTTGAAAGTGGAGTCGCAGGTAGATAGGATTGTGAAGAAGGCGTTTGGTATGCTTTCCTTTATTGGTCAGAGTATTGAGTACAGGAGTTGGGAGGTCATGTTGCGGTTGTGCAGGACATTGGTTAGGCCACTGTTGGAATATTGCATGCAATTCTGGTCTCCTTCCTATCAGAAAGATGTTGTGAAACTTGAAAGGGTTCAGAAAAGATTTACAAGGATGTTGCCAGGGTTGGAGGATCTTAACTACAGGAAGAGGCTAAACAGGCTGGGGCTGTTTTCCCTGGAGCATCGGAGGCTGAGGGGTGACCTTATAGAGATTTACAAAATTATGAGGGGCATGGATAGGATAAATAGACAAAATCTTTTCCCTGGGGTGGGGGAGTTCAGGACTAGAGGGCATAGGTTTAGGGTGAGAGGGGAAAGATATAAAAGAGGCCTAAGGGGCAACCTTTTTACGCAGAGGGTAGTACGTGTATGGAATGAGCTGCCAGAGGATGTGGTGGAGGCTGGTACAATTGCAACATTTAAGAGGCATTTGGATGGGTATATGAATACGAAGGGTTGGGAGGGATATGGGCCGGGCGCTGGCAGGTGGGACTAGATTGCGTTTGGATATCTGGTCGGCATGGACGGGTTGGACCAAAGGGTCTGTTTCCATGCTGTACATCTCTATGACTCTGTGACTCTAACTCTGAGATGAGAGCTGGAGACAGGATGTACAAAGTTAAAAATCACACAACACCAGGTTATAGTCCAACAGGTTTAATTGGAAGCACTAACTTTCGGAGCGCTGCTCCTTCATCAGGTGGTTGTTGAGGACACAATTGTATGGCACAGAATAGTGTGTTTCCAATTAAACCTGGTGTTGTGTGATTTTAACTTTGTCCACCCCAGTCCAACACTGGCATCTCCAAATTGAGACAGGAAGAGCATCTTTCTTGTCTGACAGGGCAACCAATCAAACTGAGGAAACAGCAGAACAATTGGCAATGCAAAGCTCCCACTTAAAGTTTCCTCCACCAATGTCACCTTCTCTCCACTGCCTTATGTTGCAGCATCTGTCCAAGGGAGAGGGAGAGAGATGAGACAGATGTCTACACAGATATTGGATAATGGTCTTGTTCCTGGGGGCCAACTCGCTGGGCCACCCATCAATCAATCCCATCTGTAGATAGGTGCCTCTTATCATCATCTTATCACCTCTTGCTCAGATGTATAGACAGACCTCCTTCAGCCACGCCACCTAGAGAGGAGGATGGGAATGGCAGGAGTTGGCCTGATCCAGGTAAGTGGTGTCCCTTGTTGGACGACAGTGGAAGTACAGCGATGATACTTGGTGCTCAGAATAGCATACTGTGCTCCATCAGTCTCTCTTATGAAAGGAAAGATAAGGGAGATTTTGAAAGACTGAATTAACTTGATCTAAAAATCATTCACCTGCCTGGTGTATTGGTGAAGGAGAATTTACCAGGCCTGCCAATCGCTGCAATCTTTGAGTAGGCTTGAGCTAGGATGTTAAGGGGGTGATATCACTGAGATATTGCACTAAAGAATTTCATGGGGGCAGATTGAGAGAAAGTTATCCCTGGGAATACAGCCAGAGTGGGGCAGTGACTGCTGTCCAGACTAAGGGGACAGTCCCTATGGGTGACAGCTGGATTGTCCAGGGGGGTGTCTGGAAGAGTTCATTAAACTTTAAGATTTCCACAGAATGAGGGATGACCTCAAAGAAACTTATAAAATCCTTAACAGGATGTGACAGAGTAAGAAGTCTCCCTTGGCTGGGGTTTGGGGGGAGGACTCACTACAAACAGGGACACAGTCTCTGAATAAGAGGCAGGTGTTTTGAGACTGAGATGAGGAGGAAAAGGCTTCACTTGGAGGGTGGTGAGCTCTCTAGTTCAGAGGCCTAGTTCAGAGGCCTTTGGACGCTGAGTCATGGGGCTGGCTCAAGACAGAGATCATTAGTTTCCTAGATGCTGGTGACATTGAGGGATACGGAGACAGTACAGGGATAGGTGGCAGTTGAAAGTGATGAGTTTAGAGGGTGACAGAGATAGGGTTGGAGATTGGAACTAGCTGTGTAGTTTTCTCAGGAGCCAGTACAGATACGCTGGGTCAAATGGTCTCCTTCTGTACTGTAAAATCCTATGATTCTATCAGCAGTGATGAAACTGAATGGGGAACAGGCTGGAGGGCAATTCTGTCCAGCCTGTGAGAAACCCAACTCCCCCTCCACCCCGCAGTCCCCTTGCAAAGGCAGGACACGGATTCCCAGCATGTACTGCTCTCTGCTGGTTTCTTTAATTATACCCTTGTCTGCCCTCAGCCACTTCACACCATTCACTCCAACATTGCTGCCAATAGTTACTCTGCAACATCAATGAGCTCATTCTGAGGCTGTCTGCAAGGACAGAGACTTCAGGCAGCTGAAGTAGCGAGCATGTTATACAGGCAAAGTGACAGTCCCTCCTCTGTCCCACCTCGTTCCCCCCTGAAAGATCCAAGGACCCAGGATAAGGGGTCACTACCCCAGCCATTAGATTTCCTTTTAGATTTAGACATTTTATTGTCAGCACGCAAGTCCAAAAGTACAGGAGAGCAGTGAAACGTGTATAATGTCACCACACGAGGCACCATCATAGGTACAAGTAACTCGGAACAGAATCGTAAGAACAAGGGAGAGTTCAAAGTTAAACCTTACAGTAATTGTTAGCATTAAGTAGAAAAATCAAAGAAATAAAGCTAAAAGTAGAGATTAATCTGTGGGATATGATTCCCAAATAACACTCAGGGAATCCATAGGCAGAATTGGAGATCGATAGATGCCATAACAGAGAAGAGAGGGTTCTCAGACAGTGGGTTTTAAATAGGGTTTAAACAGTAAGAATAACACTCTGCCTCTCTCTTTCTGGGTGTTAGCATTTCCTCTCCACCTTCCTCAAAAATAGATGGTGCACCTCCCTCACTTCGGTTGAAAAATTAAAATGTTGGAGGCGACTATTCAGCTGGGTAGGGCATTGAGTTGGGAGCTCAAAGTAGGGCATGGACATCAAAAGGAAGAGGGGTTGCAAAAAAATGCATTATAATTGACAAGATATTGTTACAGATGTGCGTCTATTGGTCAAGACTCAGTTGGGAGTGACTCTGAAGTTTCCTGAGTTCAGTTCCCATTCCAGAGTTTGAAACCAAAATCCGAAGCTGCCATTCCCGGTTCAGTAATGTGGGAATGGTGTACTGTTGGGAATGATATCTTAAGAACAGGCCATTGAACTGCCCTCCAGGCGGGTGTAAGAGAATCCACAGTGTTGTTCAAAGATGAGATAGATGTCCAGTCTTGTCCATATTTATCCTTTAATGAACATCATGAGAAAGATTTTCTGGCCATTACCAAATTGCCGATTTGTGGGATCTTTCAGTGTACAAATTGACTGTCACGTTTCCTACATTACAATGCCTCACTTGACTGGCTGGAAAGTATGGAAAATAAAGAGCATGAAAGAATGGGAAGGGTTAAAGCATGAAGGCCACTGGCAATCTGTGGTCTGTGGGATAAGAACATTCCTACACCAATTAGCAGAATAAGGTTAAGACTGAAAGGTCACTATGGCGAGATGAGATAACAGTTAGTAGAGCTAGGTTCCCCATTAAGTGTCATTATGACAGGATTGGGCCCATAAATGTTTGGGACATGACATCAAAATATCTAATCAATAGTTAGTAGAGTCAGCTTGAGACAGGAGACTGGTGTAATAGATGGAATAGCTAAATATCTATCATGACAGGTTAGTCTGGAATGGACAATCACTGTAGCAGAGGTGATAATAAATATCTAACCGTGACATTAGAATAACATTAAGTAGAATGTACAACTAAAGAGATAATGGGAACTAACATCACTGGTTTATTGTGTAGCTAGAGTGAGGTACTTTGATAAATATAGTTGGACATGCTGATAAGCTAACAGAAACATGCTAAAAAAAAATATAAAAATCCACAGACCCTGAGGTTCGTGAACATTCGAGAATCTGCTCTCTCAGTGTCATGGTTTTTTGTTTGCAAATAGAAGACCTACTTCTTGAAGAACTCTCTGCGTCTCCTGTTGAGTCTCTACATTTTCTCCACGACAAATTCAGGTCTCAGATTTCTGGTGGCCACAAAAACTGTTTTGTAAATTCCAGTCTCTGTTGATGGTGCAAAGAGTGAAGGAGCTAAGCCCTTCCACAGATCCCAGGTTCCAGAAAAAACTGGTTCCTAAATGGAGCCTCAGCAATGAGCTTGGGTTTGAATGCAGAGGGGCTGCAATGGGTTGAGAAACGTGAAAGACAGAATAAAGACCAGGGCAAACACCAAGGAGGAAGGTGGAGAGGAAATGCTAACACCCAGAAAGAGAGCGGCAGAGTGTTATTCTTACTGTTTAAGCCATATTTAAAACCCACTCTCTTCTCTGTCATGGCATCTATTGACCTCCAGTTCTGCCTCTGTGTAGCACCTTGAGGCAGTTAAACAGCTCCTCGATGGTTTCAATCTCATTCTTGTTTTCAAATGTCTGTGTGGCTTTACCACTCCCCATCTCTAACCTCCTCCAATCCCACAATCCTCTGAGATATCAGCTCTCCTTTAATTCTGGGCTCTTGAACCACCCTAATTACAATCCCACCAACATTGATGGCAGTATCCTCAGTTAGCCCCAAGCTCTAGAATTTTCTTCCTAGACCTCTTCTCCTTAACACTTCTTCTTATACTATGCTTTTGGTCACCTGATTAACTTTGGAGTCATGCTACATTCTACAATGTTCCTGTGAAGGGATTGGGATGGTTCATTATGACATGAGGGGAATATGGGGCAGTACAAGTTCGTATTAGAATTAGCATTAGGATTAGGGCTCATGCAAGTTCCTGTGTGCCCAGCCAATGGTCAAACTCTGATTGTGATCATAGGCTTCCTGAACTCGAGAGGATAACACAACTGGTGTTGACCATTAGCCAGTTGTGGAGACTAAAACTGTAGACACTTGTTATGGATCAGACCAAACCTCAAAATACTTTAAGAAGGTGGCCTAGACCCTAACATTTTCTTCTATTAAAGGAAACTGTAAGGCCTAGTGTTCCAGATGCAATTGGTCAAACTACTAAGCTGGAAATAAAACACACCATTTTTACCAATAGTTAACATAAAAACAAAAAGGAAAAAGAATTGGAATAACACAATTCTGTTGGAAAACTTAACAGAATAATAGGTTGTTTAACTACTAACGGCAACTGTTCCAGTATAATAACACCCCATAAACATATACTTGGCAAAGGCAATGTCAGTAAAATAGATTGTCCCACAGGGTATTCTCCAGCCCAGGAGGAAAGATCATCAAGAGAAAACCATGAGAGAGGACACTCAGGCATTTTGCTGCAGCAGGAAGAGATGTATTGCAGCTTCCAAACCCCAACAGCTACTGAAAATCAAACTAAAATCCTGGTTCTGTGGGAACGTGACCCGACCCCTTCATGCTGCTGCTATTGTTCCAACCTTAAAAATAAAATCAGCTATGTTGCTGTGCTTAGGGCAGACAGCCCTGTCCCAAGTTTATTATACTTGCTTTCAAAGAAACATGACAGAACAAATCCTTCTCAAAGGCACTTCTCATAACATACTGCTCCAGTTAGAATTATAGATTCCCTTCAGTACAATACAGTAACGTTGTGATAACCAAAACCATGCACAGTGCTACAAATGTGTGTTCATAAAGGTTTGATACAATTCCATCACAACTTCTGTGCTTTTCAATTTTATTTCTCCAGTGGTTAGCACTGCAGCCTCACAGCACCAAGGTCCCAGGTTTGATTCCAGCCTCAAGCAGGCTGTCTTATGGAGTTTGCACATTTTCCCGTGTCTGTGTAGGTTTCCTCCGGGTTCTCCGGTTTCCTCCCACAGTCCAAAGATGTGCAGGTCAGGTGAATTGGCCATGCTAAATTGTCCATAGTGGTAAGTGCATTAGTCAGAGGGAAACAGGTCTGGGTGGGTTAATCTTTGGAGGGTTGGTGTGGACTTGTTGGGCCGAAGGGCCTGTTTCCACACTGTAGGGAATCTAATCTAATCTAAAAAAAGAATTCCAAAACTTGGTTTCCTCAGCCCAGCCTTCATCTTAATCCAACCCAAACCCTGACCCTAACCCCAAACCGCTAACTCAGGTTTGTCTGTCTTTTCAATGGATCATCTCACAACTTTCAAACACAACTCAGCTCAGCTCAGGTTGCTGATCCCGTGGAATTACCTTCAGGAATAATCTGGGATCCAGCAGTTGCTCAGATGTGTGAAACAAACTGTCTAATTATCACCTTCCACAGTCACATCTGAATAATTCAGTTAATTATTGGGACAGAATTCTGAAAAGCTGGTTGCGGACTGACTGTGTTCACAAAGCAATTTATCAGACAATTTTATGGCCGTTATACCACAAGGAGATTTGGGAATTGCTAAGCAGGGACTGCAGTCCACGAACTGAATTATTTTTTGCCCAAAACTTTCCCAGAAGTAATCACCTGGTGGGAATTTTTCTTTCTACACATTTTCTGCCATTGGCTCATCAGGCATTAGGCAAGTAATATTGTATTTAGACCAATTCATTGTACTTCGCATCATTCCACTCCACCCCCCCCCCCACCCCCAACCCTACATTTCCAAACCTCTATAGGTCTGCCATGTCCTTAATGGGCAGGTCTCTCACTCCTGAGTTAGGAGGTTGGTGTGGGTGTGGGGAGAGGTGAGTATTTTTTTTAAAGAGGGCAGACAGGCCTGTGCCTTTCTGAGGGTGCAGGGTCACCAATAGCGTTGATGGGATGGGAGCTCCAGGATTTTATCTCCCCACTGGGAAGGAGCAGCTGATATCACCCATAGTCAATGTCTAAGGCCATCTCAGACTGAGATGAGGAGGAATGTCTTCACCCAGAGAGTGGGGAGTCTGTGGAATTCTCTGCCACGGAAAGTGGTCGAGGTCAAAACATTGAATGTTTTCAAGAAGGAGTTAGATACAGTTCTTGGGGCTAGAGGGATCTAAAGGTACAGGGAGACAACAGGAATAGCGGATGAGTTGGATGATCAGCCATGAATAGCAAAGCAGGCTTGATGGGCTAAATAGCCCCCTCCTGCTTCTTTTCTCCACAATCCTGAGTCAGGATCGGAGAGAAATTTCCAGGAATTGTCACCACGCATCTGCTGCCCTTGCCACCCTCAGTGGCACGAGGTACAACACTGTCAGAGGAGCCTGAGAAAGTTGTTGAATGTGCACCTTGCAGATGGTGCACTCTGTGCATGGATAATGGAGGCAGTGGATGTTGAAGGTGATGGAGGAGGCAATGATCAACAGGGCTGCCTCTTTCCTGGATGGTATTGAGCTTCCTGTGTGTTGTTCCCAGGCCTGTTTGCCCTCTCTCCTCATTCCCTGAGGGCATTTATGGCAAACCGAAGGTCCACTCCCCACTTAAGGTTCCAGCCGGGCTGACCACACCCCGGGGCAGGCTCCAGCCGGGCTGACCGCTCCCCAGAGCGGGCTCCAGCCAGGCTGACCGCTCCCCGGTCAGGGCTCCAGCCGGGCTGACCGCTCCCCGGTCAGGGCTCCAGCCGGGCTGACCGCTCCCCGGTCAGGGCTCCAGCCGGGCTGACCGCTCCCCAGGGTGGGCTCCAGCCGGGCTGACCGCTCCCCGGTCAGGGCTCCAGCCGGGCTGACCACTCCCCGAGGTGGGCTCCAGCCAGGCTGACCACTCACCAGGCTGGGCTCCAGCCGGGCTGACCACTCCCCAGGCAGGGCTCCAGCCAGGCTGACCACTCACCAGGCAGGGCTCCAGCCGGGCTGACCACTCCCCAGGCAGGGCTCCAGCCGGGCTGACCGCTCCCCGGGCTGGGCTCCAGCCGGGCTGACCGCTCCCCGGGCTGGGCTCCAGCCGGGCTGACCGCTCCCCGGGCTGGGCTCCAGCCGGGCTGACCGCTCCCCGGTCAGGGCTCCAGCCGGGCTGACCACTCCCCGAGGTGGGCTCCAGCCAGGCTGACCACTCACCAGGCTGGGCTCCAGCTGGGCTGACCACTCACCAGGCTGGGCTCCAGCCGGGCTGACCACTCACCAGGCATGGCTCCAGCCAGGCTGACCACTCCCCAGGCATGGCTCCAGCCAGGCTGACCACTCACCAGGCTGGGCTCCAGCCGGACTGACCACTCCCCGAGGTGGGCTCCAGCCAGGCTGACCACCCCGAGGCGGGCTTCAGCCGGGCTGACCACTCCCCAAGGTGGGCTCCAGCAAATCTGGGGCACCGGCTTCTGCCAGTCAACAGTCAGCTCACCTGTGACCCTGTCTGGTAGGGTCAGGTTCAGAGGTTAAGCCAGGTTGAGAGGTCACATCAGTCTAGATTAGAGTCTGATCAGTTAAAATGCTGCTGAGACACAAGCTGTGGCAGTCAGAGACCTCGTGCATGGACTAATTGGTAAAAAGATAGTTTGAAACAACAGGCTGCCTTAAATTCTTGTGAGGACTATTTGATTGGTCTGTGTTAATGATGAATACATGTCCACATTAAACACTTGTCCCTACACATTCTCATAGGTTCCATCATGAGGTGGTGAGAAGGGACTGTTTATGACAGGAGAAAACAGGCAAACATAATTGAGATCGAAGCATTGCGATGTTACTGACAAAATCTGACAGGAGCCTCAGGTCATGACAAGAAAGTGGCATATTGAAACAATGAGAGGTCCCCGCACATTGAGGGATTTACAGATGCACCATAGAAAGCATTCTATCCGGATGCATCATGGCTTTGTACGGCAACTGCTTTGCCCAGGACTGTAAGAAACTACAGGAAGTTGTGAACACAGCCCAGACCATCACGGAAACCAACCTCCCATCCATTTACAGCTCTTGTTGCCACAGAAAGGCAGCCTGCATCAAAGACTCCTCCCAACTCGGTTATAATCTCTTCCAACCTCTTCTGTCAGACGCAAGATACAAAAGCTCAAGCACATGTTTCAAGATTCAAGAACAGTTTATTCCCCACTGTTAGAGAACTCCATTCAGAAATCTAATAAATTTAAAATATAATGTTGACCTTGTTTTTGTACACTTCCTGTGCAGCCGTAACCTTCTATGCTTTGTTTTGCTCAATCGCCCTGTCATCGGTATGTCCTTGCATGGTATAATCTGTCTATACTGCGCACAAACCAAAACTTTTCACTGTACTTAGGTACATGTGACAACAATAAATCAAATCAAATATTTGTAAAGGCAGAGATGGAAATGCAAGCAAATAAGCTTTAAATCATTGAATCAGTGTAAATGGTGAGAGACCAGGTCCTTAAATAAATGGCTAGCAGCACCCCCTACAGGAGACTATATTAATAGCCATTATGTGAATCGCAACTGGATATTTCTACGTCAGGAGCCAGTTTTGTGACAGCCAATTCAATATCCTGAATTGACCACATCCAGATATTGTGTACAATTGTGATCACTACACCTGAGCAAATGTACAGATACAACACAGGGTTTATCAGAATGTGACCAGGGCTCCTAGAGTTGATGGAGAATTTGAACAGAATTCAGAGGGTGTACAGAGTTGCAGACACCCCAAACTCCAGAACTACACACTGAGCAACTGGACTGGGACAGTCACCGCAAAGCTCATTGGAGAGGGTTTAGTGGCTAAGGCCGTCCAACTACAATAAACGGAGAGATTGGAAACTGTATTTTAAAAACCAGACTGTTCGTTTGACATGCATACATATTGTAATGTAAAATAATTGTATTAAACATTCATACCCTCCACTGTTGATGCTCAGTAGTAGCAGTGTGCACCGTCTACAAATGTTCTATAGTAACTCACCAAGGCTCCTTCGACAACATCTTCCAACCCCACAAACATTTCCATCTCAAAGGACAGGGGCAGCAGATACATGGGAACACCACCCCTCACAAGCTCCTGTCCAAACCACTCTCCGCCCTGATTAGCAAATATATCACCATTCTTTAATTGTCACTGAGTTAAAGTCCTGAAATCCCCTTCCTAAGGGCATTTTGGATCAACCTATAGCAATGGACTGCAGCTCACCCCCACCTCCTCAAGAGGCAATTAGGGATAGGTAATAAATGCTAGCCCAGTCAGTGATGCCCATGTCGTATGAATGATTAAAAAGAAACCTATTTGCAATGGGTGAAAACTTATAAGAGCCTGAACAATGTGTGCTATGGTGAGATATGTGGCAAAATGAGGCATTGAGTCGAGTGAGGACTATCCCAGTGTGGGGAACAACACATCACATCTTTTAACTAAGGTCCAGGTGTTGAGCCAAAATTCTATCTAGGGGGCAACAAGCTGTCTGATGAAGAGGGATTATTGCTTGTCAGTGACCTTATTGACAACAAATCTCATTCTAATAATGTGCAGTTTCCTATCCTACAGCCACAGCCCAGTAAAATTCTCAATGTTCATCAGGTACCTGGGGACCGCAGCTTGCTGCTTACTCCAAAGGACCTCTGTGTTGGACACCAGGCACCATGTTTCAGGGAACAGTCCACACACCCCACATCCATCAACATTAGCAGCCAATATAGACCCCTCATGGCACATCTCCAATCCCCTTACAGTACCCTTCAGTGCTGTACCTCAGGCTGCCCTTTGGGGACTCTAACTGAAACACTGTCGCAAGGACACAGTGTGCTCAGGGACACACGCACCCAGCTCATGAGGTGTGCCGCACTGCTCACTCGATCTCATAGTTCTCACTCACTCTTAAACCTACCCAGATGCTCCCAGCTTCTCTGCCTTCCATCACCTTGTCTTGTTGCATCTTGCCCGCTCAACCAGAGAGAGACCAGGCTGACATTAGACTATAAGACCATAGACATGGGAGTGGAAGTAAGGCCATTCGGCCCATCGAGTCCACTCTGCCATTCAATCATAGCTGATGGGCATTTCAACTCCACTTACCCGCATTCTCCCAGTAGCCCTTAATTCCTTGTGACATCAAGAATTTATCAATCTCTGCCTTGAAGACATTTAGCGTCCTGGCCTCCACTGCACTCTGCAGCAATGAATTCCACAGGCCCACCACTCTCTGGCTGAAGAAATGTCTCCGCGTTTCTGTTCTGAATTTACCCCCTCTAATTCTAAGGCTGTGTCCACGGGTCCTAGTCTCCTCGCCTAACGGAAACAATTTCCTAGTGTCCACTCTTTCCAAGCCATGTATTATCTTGTAAGTTTCTATTAGATCTCCCCTTAATCTTCTAAACTCCAATGACTACAATCCCAGGATCCTCAGCCGTTCCTCGTATGTTAGACCTACCATTCCAGGGATCATACGTGTGAATCTCTGCTGGACACGCTCCAGTGCCAGTATGTTCTTCCTGAGGTGTGGAGACCAAAACTGGACACAGTACTCCAAATGGGGCCTAACCAGAGCTTTATAAAGTCTCAGTAGCACAACGGTGCTTTTATATTCCAACCCTCTTGAGATAAATGACAACATTGCATTCGCTTTCTTAATCACAGACTCAACCTGCATGTTTACCTTTAGAGAATCCTTGACTCGCACTCCCAGATCCCTTTGTACTTTGGCTTCACGAATTTTCTCACCGTTTAGAAAGTAGTCCATGCTTGTATTCTTTTTTCCAAAGTGCAAGACCTCGCATTTGCTCACATTGAATTCCATCAGCCATTTCCTGGACCACTCTCCCAAACTGTCTAGATCCTTCTGCAGCCTCCCCACTTCCTCAGTACTACCTGCCTGTCCACCTAACTTTGTATCATCGGCAAACTTCACTAGAATGCCCCCAGTCCCTTCATCCAGATCATTAATATATAACGTGAACAGCTGCGGCCCCAACACTGAACCCTACGGGACACCGCTTGTCACCGGCTGCCATTCCGAAAAAGAACCTGTTATCCCAACTCTCTGCCTTCTGTCAGGCAGCCAATCCTCAATCCATACCAGCTGTATCCATACCAATCCATTACTGCTGTATTGCTGGGCCAATTAGCATAGACACAAAGCCAGAAAGTTGTTGACAGTCCTCAGTCAAGTTAAGGGAGACTCCTTCCATTGTCAAGTCTACAAGGTGTGATTTAAAACCCACAGAAATATAAAAATTACCAATCTGCCACTGGAATTTCCAAGAATTAAATAATAATCTTGGGGATGCTGGAAAAAATGCAGAGAGGCATTCAAACAGAAACATGCTCCCTTATTGCCTGTCAGTATTTTTTTAATAATTATTAATATTCAAAGATGAAATCAAAGGTTGTTTTTTGAGAAGGTGACCAAGCATGTAGATGAGGGTAGGGCAGTTGACGTGGTGTACATGAACTTCAGTAAGGCTTTGATAAGGTTCCACATGATAAGCTGTTGGAGAAAATGCAGAGGCATGGGATTGAGGTTGATTTTGCAGTTTGGATTAGAAACTGGCTTTCTGAAAGAAGGCAGCGAGTGGTAGTTAAAAGCAAATTACTGCGGATGCCGTAATCTGAAACCAAAAGAGAAAATGCTGGAAAATCTCAGCAGGTCTGGCAGCATCTGTAAGGAGATGGGGTGTAGGGACTGTACACAATATTCCAAGTGTGGCTGCACTAGTGTTTTGTATAGTTGCAGCTCTTTTCTCTCCTTACAGATGCTGCCAGACCTGCTGAGATTTTCCAGCATTTTCTCTTTTGGAGCGAGTGGTGGTTGATGGAAAATATTCAGCATGGAGCCCGGTTACTCGTGGTGTGCCACAAGAATCTGTTTTGGGACCACTGCTGTTTGTCATGTTTATAAGTAAGTTAGACACAGGCATAGGTGGATGGATTAGTAAATTTGCAGACGACACTAAAGTCGGTGAAGTAGTGGACAATTTGGAAAAATTTTACAGGTTGCAGGGGGACTTGGATAAACTGCAGAATTGGGCTGAGAGGTGGCAAATAGAGTTCAGTATAGCTAAATGTGAGGTGATGCATTCCTTGAGGTGTAGGGACTGTACACAATATTCCAAGTGTGGCCGCACTAGCATTTTTGTATAGTTGCAGCATGATATTGCGGCTCCGGAACTCAATCCCTCTACCAATAAAACCTAACACACCGTATGCCTTCTTAACAGCACTATCAACCTGGGTGGCAACTTTCAGGGATCTATGTACATGGACTCCACACTACCAAGAATCTTTCCATTGACCCAGTACTCTGCCTTCCTGTTATTCTTACCAATGATTCAAGAAAGCAGCTCACAGTCACCTCCTCCACGGGCAATTAGGGCTGGACAATCAATGCAGCCCTAGCCAACCATGCTCTTACCTGCAGAAGGAATATTACCCTTTTAAAACAGAAATAGGTTAACACTGTTTCAGGATCACACTCAGAGGGATTTCACACCAACACATTTGACAACGTATTTCAGGAAGAGATTCTGAAAATCTTTAAAATTGTCGTTGCTATGACGACAACCACGTAACCTTAATCTTGAAGCAAGCCTGGCATTAATTCTACATGTATTTAAAATAAAATCTCAGAATTAGCATTTATATAAAAAAAACATTAATTCCAGACTCTATCGAAGGTGCGGTTTGATGCTGACAGTCCCACAGTGTGTGTGTAGGAAAGAAGTGTAGGGCAGGTTCTGACGAGCCAGGTTTTGGCGGGGGGGTTCCATTGCAAACCACTTACTCTGGTGAGCCAGGGGCTCGGGTTCCGGCTTAAGGACTGCGTTCAGCCAGGGCTGGAGGGGGCTAGGGGGCCTTACCTCTGATTTCAGCGGAGAACTGGGCCGAATGCCTGGTCACAAAAAGCCGCAGCTGCTGGTCGAGGTTGAACGACGTGAGATCGACATCCCAGGATCGGAGTCCTGTTTGGGGAGAGGAGGGGAGGGGGAAGAAACAGACAGTCAGTTACTCGCTCCTCAGTTAGAAAGACATCACTCTGCAACCACTAAACAGTGGTCGGTAATCACTGATCCCGAGAGGGCAGCAAGAGGACATTCAGCCCATCGAGACTGCAATAGGCCCCTGAAGGGTATCCCACTCAGAGCACTCCACTTCCTACAGTATGGGGCAATCCCCCCATGGCCAATCCATCCTAACCCGCACATCTTTGAGCAGGGGAAAATGACCAACCTCCTACAGTCACCCGAGGAGGGGTTGGAACCCGGATCCCTGGGGCTGTGAGGTAGCAGTGCTAACCACTGGGACACGGTGACTTGTTGCTGGAGTGCCGCACTGTTGGGTCAGCCCCCTCTAACTTCCCCCTCAATGTCAGTTGTAAATCGGCTCTGCCTTTTTGGTGCCTTGGGTTTTCTGGGATCTTGCTGTGTTCAAGTGGCTGCCGCGATTGTCTACACCAGCACAACTGCAGCACTCCAAGAAAATTCAGCACCCACCTTAACCCTAACCCCCCCCCCCCCACCCCCCACCAAAAAACAAAATTCCCAAAACCCTAACCCCCATTGCTGAATCATTGAGCCATTTGCCACATCTGGCCAACTGAAGATAGAGCTGTGAGCAGCCGTGTCTCTAACAGCAGCCAGGCCACCACCTTACCCGCGGGTAGATGGAGAGAGGGAGGGAGGGAAGTGTTGGGGGCTGCAACGAGGCAGGCGAGACTGTGTGGGTCTGGAGCTGGGAGACACAGGGAGGATTCCTGTCCTTGACCACGCTTTCCTCACTGTTCAGTCTTGAGTGCTGGCATTTGATATCAGTCCCTTATTGCCCTGAGTTGCATTGGCTCACTTGGCCATTTCTGAGCTGGTTGAGTGTGACGAGGAGGGGTTTAGAGGGATAGGGGCCAAGTGTTGGCAAACAGGACTTGATTAATTTAGGATGACGAGTTGGATCGAAGGGTCTGTCTCCACGCTGTACATCAATCAGAAAGGTAATGAGACCAGATTTCCTCCCCCGATTGACATTAGTGAATCAGCCTTCTGTAATAATCTGGTAAATATTACTCACAAGACCAGTGTTAATTCCAGGCTTATTAATTAACCAACTTCAAATTCGACAAGCTGCCGTGTGGGGGTTTGATTTCATATCTTCAAAGCTTTAGATTATTCATCCAGTAATATTACAGTATGCTGTCGTATACTAAATCTCTTGAACAAAAGCTGACAGCTAGACAATTGACTAGGAGCAAATTACTGCAGACGCAGGAACGTGTATTGAAAACAACAAATTCTGGAAATCACAGCAGATCTGCTGATACTACCTGACCTGCTGTGATTTCCAGCATTTTTTGCTTCCAGACAGTTGGCTGTGAATCGCTTTGACACCACTCCCTGTTGGATGTTTGGGGTGGTGGGTTGTGTGGGAGGGATTGTCCAGAAACAGGAATAAAAGTGTGGCAGAGGGGTGGGTGTAAGGCATTAGCTATGTTGTTGCTGTCAGTTATAGACCTCTTGCTCCCTGCAGCAGTCAAATTGCGAATCAGGAGTATCCCAAGTACCAAGGGCAGTCATCGATCCAGCATCAGCTGATCGACCCGACACCAACAGCAGCTTCTCCTTTTCTGTGGCAAATGCCCTTGACACTGGCACCGCTCGCTGACCAGGGAGGAAACGCTCAGTCATGCTGCAGCAGTGTCTCCTGTCCAACTGACTGCGTGTTCTCTCACAGAGCTGGCCAAGCGTTTACCTCTTTAATATCATCCTCTACCAAAAACTGTATTCCCACTGACATCAGTGTTTATTTATCCTAGTTTATTTATCGCATTTCCAACGCCCCTCCTCCCTACCTTTTATCTTAGCCTGCTTGGCACACTTTCCTCATTCCTGAAGAAGGGCTCATGCCCGAAACGTCGATTCTCCTTTTCCCTGGATGCTGCCTGACCTGCTGCACTTTTCCAGCAACACATTTTCAGCTCTGATTTCCAGCATCTGCAGCCCTCACTTTCTCCTGGTTTATTTATGCTGAGTCACTATCTTGAGCGAGCGTTGACTCAATCACACAGGCAAACCTTGGCCAAATCTTCCTGGATCTTATCTCGCTGCTTAGACAGAAGGAAGTGACTTTATAATGCCACTTTGAACACAAAATCCCAGCTGACAGCGCAGTCAAGGAAATGCCAACTTTCGGATGGAACACTACATTGAGACTCTATCTGCCTGCTCAGGGAGAGGACTACAGAAAGCGATCCCAACGGAGTAATTGAGTTCGATCTGGTGTCGTGATCAATATTTATCCTTCAATTAAACCAGGTTACCTGTGGGATCTTGCTGTGCACACATTGGATGTCACACTTTTAGATTACATTCTCTACAGTGTGGAAACAGGCCCTCCGGAAGTCCAAGTCCAAGTCCAGACCCAGACCCATTTCCCTCTGACTAATGCACCTAACACTACGGGCAATTTAGCATGGCCAGCACATCTTTGGACTGTGGGAGGAAACCCACGCAGACACGGGGAGGATGTGCAAACAGACGCCCAAGGCTGGAATCGAACCTGGGACCCTGGCACTGTGCGGCAGCAGTGCTAACCACTGAGCCACTGGTCTTTTTTTTCCCCTTTTTTTTGATCACACTTCAAAAGGCACACCATCGGCTGCAAAGCACTTGGAATGCCCTGCAGCTGGGAATGGTGCTATATAAATGCAAGCCTTTCTTTTCTTTAGTTGACACACTCCGGGGGGCATTGCTATGTTTAAGGTGTGCCTGAATGGGGGGAGGATACAGCATTGCAGGGAGACAGTGCGGGATCAAACTGTGTAATCACAAGGACAGCCAGCAGAGGGAGCCCGGAACTGAATGCGAACATTCAGTCAGTAGATTCAATAACAACCACTACATTTATATAGCAGCGCCAATGCGGTACACTAACACAGGGAGTGTTTTCAGTTAAAACGTGGAGGTACTAGGGCTGATGACCAAAGGTCGATTTATGGAGCACCTTAAAAAGAGGAGAGTGAGAGAGAGATTCGGAATTCCGGAGCTTGGGACCTAGGCAGCTGAAGGTCGCCATTGGTAGAAGGATGGTAATCAGGGGGTGATCTCAGAATGAGGGGGCTGCGAAGCTGGAGGATGTCACAGAGCCACAGAGGGGTCGGGGACCATGAAAGGATTGGAAAATAAAGATGAAAATTTTAAAATTGAGGCACTATCAGACTGGGGTCCCCTGGTCAGCGAGTACAATGTCTGGATGAGATTGTCCACCGAATATGTTGCTAAACCAAAACACCCTGACAGGAAATAACCCTTTACAAAAAGTCAGCTGATTCTCATCAATTCTGTTTTGATAATATGCAGAACAAGAGGGGGTCCAGAGACAGCATGGGGCTGTGACTGAGTCATTACAGGACAGCTCACACTCAGAGGCTCACATCGCCTTGCTGTTCTCTGGGAGGTGGGGGTGGGGCTCGACACGAACATTCTCTGGAATGGTTGCACAGACTGGACAGAGTTTAGCAGAGTGAATTGATTGAAGTGTGTGAGATCCCGAATGGTCTGGACAAGGTGGGTGTGGAAAGGATGTTTCATTTAGTGTGTGAGTCCAGAAGCAAAGGATTTAATAATTAAATAATGTCCAATTAATTAATAATTAGGAAAGGCCGTTTTTGCACAGAGTGGAAGAGTTTTTTGTTCTGAGGATTGTGCATCTCTGCCTCAGAAGACAGTGGAGGTTTGATCATTGGGTATTGGATAGATTCTCTTTGGAAATGAGAGGTTGTCAGGGATAGAACGTGTAGTGATTGTAACGGGGTCAGCCAGGTGGACTTTATAGAATGAGTTCCCTGATTGGGGCTGTTAATCTGGTCCAATTCAGGAGCCCTGGCTGACAGAGATAAACAGGAGTTTCTGGGGTCTTGTTCACTCAGAGCTGGCTCGGAGGGAACTAGATCAGTGTCAAATACTCTTCAAGTGTAAATAAAGGGTGCCTTGGTGACCTGCCTCTGTGGAGTTATTTCAGAAGGGAATATGGAAGTTGATCAGCCATAATCTGATAGAATTGGGTCGAGGGACCGAATGGCCTATTCCTGCCTGTTCCTATGAAGCAATAAAAAAAAGAAACAAATGGCTAGGGATAGAGTTAGCAAGGCCACCATTTATTGCCTCTGCTGCAAATCTTACTGCATAAGGCAATCCCATAGGTGCAGATCTGGAGCCACATATTGGCCCAGACTAGGTAAAGATGCTCGCCTTCCCTCCTCAGGTGGTAAAAACAATGACTGCAGATGCTGGAAACCAGATTCTGGATTAGTGGTGCTGGAAGAGCACAGCAGTTCAGACAGCATCCAAGGAACTTCGAAATCGACGTTTCGGGCAAAAGCCCTTCATCAGGAATAAAGGCAGTGAGCCTGAAGCGTGGAGAGATAAGCTAGAGGAGGGTGGGGGTGGGGAGAGAGTAGCATCAAGTACAATGGGTGAGTGGGGGAGGGAAAAGGTGATAGGTCAGGGAGTGGATAGGTGGAAAAGGAGATAGGCAGGTAGGACAAGTCTCATTGATACAGTTAATGTTTTTTTTAAACAAAAACACTACTCCTTTGCTGAATTGGATTCCTGGTATGTTTTGTGCCCAGCTCCTCTAGATTAATAGTTCTGGAACCTGACGACCGCAGCTGCAGATCGGGATAAACACTGTGTTGCTATAATTACTTAATTGCAGCAAAGAAATGACAAAAGCTCCTTTCTGTCCGGTAATTACATCAAGCAGACAGATTGGGAGCAGTGGAAGTAGATTGTTTCACTGCCTTCAGCATCTGCATCTGCCGGGCAGGAAGATCACTGACAGTCTCGCACTCCTCAGGGATACGATCGCCTACGTGCAGGACAGAGGGTTGGACACCTGCCTGATCAGCCTGGACCAGGAGAAAGCCTTTGACAGGATATCACACAGGTATATGAGAGATGTTCTCTCCAAAATGGGCTTTGGGGAGGGAATCTGCAATTGGATCAGACTGCTCTACACCAACATTGTCAGTGTAGTCTCAATCAACGGGTGGGAATCAGATAGCTTCCCAGTCAGATCTGGAGTCAGGCAGGGCTGCCCTCTCTCTCCTGCCTTGTTTGTGTGCTGCATAGAGCCATTTGCCGAGTCCATCAGGAAGGATGCGAGTCTGAGAGGGGTGACTATTCCTGGCAGCGGGGGCCTGCAGGTTAAGGCCTCCCTGTACATGGATGACGTCGCCGTTTTCTGCTCGGATCCGCTGTCCGTGCGCAGACTCATGTGCATTTGTGACCAGTTCGAACGGGCCTCGGGGGCCAAGGTAAACCGAGGCAAGAGCGAGGCCATGCTCTTCGGGAACTGGGCCGACCAATCCTCGATCCCCTTCACCGTTAGGACCGACCACCTGAAGGTGCTGGGTATTTGGTTCAGAGGGGCTGGGGCGTGCACCAAGTCTTGGGAGGAGCGTATCAGCAAAGTGAGGCAGAAACTGGGCAGATGGAAGCTACGGTCGCTCTCCATCGCGGGAAAAAACCTGGTCATCAGGTGTGAGGCACTGTCATTGCTGTTATACGTGGCACAGGTCTGGCCTATTCCCAGAACCTGTGCCGCTGCAGTCACCCGGGCCATCTTCCAGTTTATATGGAGGTCAAAGATGGACCGGGTCCGAAGGGACTTGCTGTACAAAGATCTGGGCAATGGGGGAAAAATACATCCAATGCCACCCTCACCCTGATGGCCACCTTTGTGTGTGGCTGCATCAAGCTGTGCGTGGATCCCCGGTAAACAAACACCAAGTGTCACTACGTACTGAGGTTCTACCTGTCCCCGGTGTTGCGAAGGATGGGCCTGGCCTCGCTGCCGCAGAACGCTCCGAGTAGTTGGACCGTTCCGTATCACCTGTCCTTCGTGGAGAAATTTATGAAGAAAAACACCTTTGATCACAAGTCCATCAGGAAGTGGTCAGCACGTAGTGTCCTTGAGACCCTTCGGGAAAAGGAGAGGGCGGATCCTGTCGAGTGGTTCCCTGTGCAGACTGTCAAAGCCATTTGGTAGAATGCCTCATTGCCAGAACTTTCCAACAAGCACCAAGACATGGCTTGGCTGGTGGTGACAAGGGCTCTGCCTGTGAGATCCTTTATGCACGCTGCCCTCAAAGCTGCTGCGGGGGGGGGACGAGACTGTCACACACCACCTTCTGGAATGTGCCTACGCAGAAGAAGTCTGAAGAGGAATGCAGTGGTGTTTGTCGAGGTTCGTCCCGAGCAGCGCCGTGAAGCGGGACTCCGTGCTCTACGGCCTGTTCCCCGGGACGCACACCGAGACGAACATCAACTGTGCCTGGAGGATCATCAACTCGGTGAAGGACACTCACTGGGCGGTCCGAAACCTGTTGATCTTCCAGCTGAAGGAGTTGACCCCGACTGAGTGCTGCAGACTGGCACATTCCAAGGTCCAGGACTACGTTTGAGGGATGCGCTGAAGCTTGGGGCAGCTGCCGCCAAGGCGCGGTGGGGAAAGACCACCGTGTAACATCTGCCTGCCTAACGAAGAACAGGGGGCCCATGCAGTCATTTGGGCTCTGCTGATGCCTCAGCTAATCACATGGGCATATGATTGAAAAATGTACAGGCCTGGATAAAAATGATAAATTCTGATCTCTGTATGTACATGTTTACATATGTATGGCATGACCAACTGTACAGACCATCAAATTATTTTAGGAATAAAGTATATTTTTGAAATAAAAAAAAAGATGTGTACTGCCTGCAGGTCAGGGTGACTCTGAGGGTCGATGGCAATGGGAACATTCTCCACCCACCCTCGAGCTTCGCAATTGGAGGGAACAGAGGCTACCTGACATATGCAGGGCAGCCGAAAGTGTGCCGAACCTGCGGGAAGTCGGGACACGTGGCGGCGGACTGCAAGGGGACCATCTGCAGGAACTGCAAACAGGAGGGTCACCTGACTAAGGACTGTCAGGAAGCAAAGAGCTGCAACATGTGCGGAGAGGCGGGCCACATGTACAAGACCTGCCCAAGACGGGGGGATCCCCACTTACGCACAGATGGCTGGAGGTGGCAATGCGAGCCGTGGACCCCCAAAGACCAGTAACGTCCACCTAGACAGCAGGGAAACAGAGTCTGGTGGCACCCAGAAAGAAGAACAGGCTGGAGTGGAGGAGGGGGCAGCCAGCGGAGAGACACAGCAGCTGATCCTAGCTCTCGATGGGCAGATGGAAGCAATGGAGGAGGAGGTAATCGAGCAGGCAGAGGAGTGGATACCTGTTAAAAACAGGAAGAGAAAATCCGGCCAGGCCCCCAAAGCCTCCCAGCAAAGGGGGAAAAGACAGCTGCACGAGGGAGGGACGGCCAGCTCTTCGGACGGGGAAGACGGGCGCACAGAATGTCATCACCACCAGCCGTAGATAAAGAGGAGGGCATCTCCTCCCAACCAGGAAACAACGGACCCCCCGAAGTCCACCTTCCACCTGGTGAGAACCAGGGGGTACCCACTGCCCCACAACTACAGACAACTGAGAGCTGCGATCCTCTGACAGTCCCATTGTCAGACACAGAACTGGACGGTGCGGACCCTTGCCTCGGCTCAATGACTCCAGAGCGGGTAAATGACCACAGTGAGGGCTTGGATAGCTACCTCAGCCCAGCGAGGGTCCAGCAGTTCGTGCTCACCATGGGGATGCAGACAACTTCCCCAGAGACAGGACAGTCAAATGGACAACGGTAACCCCATAAACTGGGATTAAAAAAGGTTCATTTGCTATAGTATAACAGGGCACCCACTCAGTAGGTGGGTCCTGCTGAAGCCACAGCTAAATAACAAGAGACTGGATGGTTAATAAAGGAACTGTAAATAGGATAACTGTAAATTCGAGTAATTCAATCTGTTCTTTGTAATGTTAAGGCATGCAATGTATATATTTATGAACGAAAAGACAAATTGTACAAGTACCAAAGATTTATTTCTATGAATAAAGTATATTTTGAAATAAAAAAATCTGCCCTTGCACTTAGTGATTTCCCAGCACGGAATAATAATAAAACAACATAAAAACCCCCCCACAGGTGAGTGGGAGTGGGTCTGACTACAGGATGACATTGTATCACATCCAAGTTCAGTCTCAGGGTTGGCACAGATTTTCATTTCCTCTCTTGGCTGGAGTTGGACAGCGGCACTATTGCAGAGAGAAGTGGGCAGACCCACTACCCCAACAGAGAGGGTAAGGTTTGCTCTCTCTCTCCCTTTCCTGATGTGACTGCCTCCTGCTGGGGGGAAAAAGGGAAATTTCACTAATTGCCACCCCCCCCCCCCCCCCCCCCCCGCAAACCGGTGGACTGCACCAACCGCTCCTCTACACCACCCACTGCCAATTATTTTTCTGAGTTTAAGTTTCTTCCCGTGGTTTCAGAAACAGTTACCAAACTTTGCAAACTCTAGCTGCTCGTTATTTTCTCCACCCACAGGACGACATATTGTATATGTGCATTGCACTAGTGCCAGTGAGAGGCATCGCAGCCACCCTGATCTTACCACCAGCCCCTCCCCCCTCCAAATTAATGCATGCTTTAATTCCAGCACAGGTCACTGAGCTCGAGCAAACTGACTGCATTTGCATGTCACCCTCTTCCCTCTGTAAACCACTGGCTTGGGGGAGGGGGTGCTCAGTGCAGTCCTTGCCTCAGAGTTTAGTCACCGATCGGGGGCTTACACGGATCAGTGCACTGGGACCTGACAAGGGAGCAATGAAAAATAGTAAGTGCACCTTCCGCCCACAACCCCAGAACCCCTCCAACAGAAACTGTGACGTTGTTGTCTCTCGGTCTGAAATTGGAAGTTGCTTTTCAACAGAGAGCGACCGTTTCACTTTGTGGTGTTGTAGATAGCACAGTTTTAATGTAAATATTCAGTTTCCAAAAATGTAAATTCTGGCCGAAGATAATTAACTGAAATTTCAGAAGGGGTGCGATCGACGGAAGACAGAATGGGTGTGCATTTATATAACGCCTGCTCAGAACAGCCAATGAAATTTGTCACTGAACTGTGTTGCAATACAGGAAATGCAATGGCCAATTTGCACACCCGACAGGCAGGTTCAGGCTAGTGCTATTCCCCCGGCATCTGTATTGGATCACAGCATTTTACTCCGTGTGGGTGAAGGAGCAGAGACCTGTGTACCGAAGTCTGCTGACGACACTAAGTGACACAGTAAGTAACATGGATGGGAGCAAAGTTGCCCAGGGCCATTGACAGATTAATTGAGTGGGCAAGACTGTAGCAGATGGAGTCAAGTGGAAAATGTGAGCTCATCCACTTTGGACTCAAAAAACGATGAACCAGATTTTTAAAAAATGTTGGGAACTGCAGACGTGCAGAGATGTTTTGGGGTTCCAAGCATAGAAATCGTGACCAGTTACAAAAACTAATAAAACAAGTGACTTAGTGTGGTAGTGTGGGGGGGGGGGGAAATAAAAAAAACACAGGAGTGTCAAAATAAGACAAGCGACTTTTATAAAGCTGGAGTTACACTTCACCTGTATTAACTGTGTTCAGTTCTGGGTAGCCCAGGAAGGGTATACTGGTCTCAGACACAAGGAGACGGTGAGGTCTGCAGATGCTGGAGATCAGAGTTGAGTGTACTGTGGAAAAGCACAGCAGGTCAGGTAGCATCTGAGGAGCAGGAATTTTTTTTTTCCCCCTGCTGCTCGGATGCTGCCTGACCTGCTGTACTTTTCCAGCAACACACTCAACTCTGGTCTCAGACACAAGTTCACTAGAATTATTCCAAAGATGGAAGGTTAGATTATTGGACTGGATTTGTATTCCCATGAATACAGAAGATGAACGGGTGATCTAGTTTCAGATGTTTAAGATGTTGAAAGAAGCTCTATCAAATCCTAAGATAGCTAACTACATGTAGGTTTCAACTTACACAAGTATTGAACACTGACAATACTGGGAGGAAGCTAATCAGGATGAAAGTTCAAACTGGAGTGTGGCAACCACAAACAGTATAAAACCATTCACATGGAAACCATCTTGAGGTACTTCACAGAAATATTATTCAAACATAAAATGGACCAAGACTTTATACAGAAGCACAGTGCTGGAAATTAAGAGCAATGGAGCAAATTGTAGGGAGTAGGAGATTAGGGGAGAATTCGACTTGGGACTGAAAATCAAGAGATTCATGACCAATAATTATTTGGATGATTACTATAAATAAATGATGTTAATAAAGTGCTTCAATTAAATTATGCTAATGAAAAATAATAATGAATTTATGCTAATAAGTGTATGACAGTGAAATCATGCAAATGATTGCAGGAGCACATCATTGACCTACAGATTATGGTAACACTTCCTGGAGATTAATTCGCTTCTTAATTATGTGCCATCCGGGAAGTCTTAGAGCAGACATACATTTTAGAACAATATTCCATACATTTGCTCAAATCTGTTAACATTAATTCTGAGCAACGGGGCTCCCCTTCATCTTTTCTCCTCTCCCAGGCCCCTCTGATAGAGCAGAGTTGTGCAGCTCATTAACGCTCATTGTTGCATTCTTCACAAGGGTGACACCACATACCCTCTGTCACTTGGTGTTTAGAACACCCTAGATTACCATTGATGTAGACAAGATCCACAAGTCAAGAATCAGGTCTGTTTTACCATCTGCCCCCGGTTAGAATCAAAGAATGGAACAGCACATCATATCTGGCCCATCATGTTTGCTCTGGCTCTTTTGAAGAATTAGTCCCAGTCCCTCACTCCTTTCCCAACATCTCTGCATTTCTTACCTTCTCTAAATATTTGTCCAACTCTCTTTGGAAGATTACCGCTGAGTTTGTCTGCACCAGCCTATCAGGCAATGCATTGCAAATGCTGACTACTTATTGAATGAACCAATGATACCTCTGGCATTTATTTGCGAATCATTGAGCCCTTTGATTCTCAATCATGTAGCCATTGGACATTCTGGCATCGTTGTTGGACCCAACTGGATGTTTTGGTTCACAATTGCTCAGTGACTCCCTCTATCTCCAGGCTGTGTGGTGCATTAACATTCATGCTAGTTCATCTAACGTTTACAGAAGCCCCAAACTCAAGTAAAGGTGAACAAAGGTCATTTAACTGAAAGAGTTAATCCCTTATGGGACTTTGATTAACTCATCCATTATCCAGAGCCTCAACTTCTCTAATATCTCATTCAACAGACTATTCCAAACAGTCACTGTCTTTTAATAGACAATTACCTTCAGGGATCTACTTTAAGTTGACTTCTGAATCTGATGTAAATTTCCATTCTCTATTCTTGAGCCACCACTGTTGCTATACCTTGTTATACCTCTTGGGTGGTGGGTTAGGTGTTATGTAAATACTATTTATTCTCTCAATCACAATTATTTATAAATGCTTTCATCAGTGCAAAGCAATATCTTGGTGTGGTCCGGAATCTAAAGATGACTGGGTTTTGTTCCAATGTGTCTCATGACTCGTGACTTCAGGGCTTTGATTCAGTTGTTTCTCGGAGGCTATGCTGATGTATCGAGTTTCTTTTCTAAATCCCATTTGCCTGCAATGCAGGATAATTGGATCCCTATTAAAAGGACCAAGAATGACCAGCCAAGTTCTAAAAAAAAGACAGATGCTGTGATGTCATGCAGTTTATTTCTTTCCTTCATCTCCAGTCTATTAGATTAGTCAGGGATGAAAAGCATTCTTAAAATATCAAGTCACTCTGACATTCTGCTGAAATGGACACGATTTTGCCAAAGGGTGAAATGGACAGTCTAAACTATTTTATCATGCTAGGGTAATTCTAATTACACTTACAATTTAATGCAATGCTAATGGGATTAGCTTCCCATTTTATATTCTATTCATTATGCATGACACTTGTTCATATGAAGTGTTCAAACTGTGGGACAATCAGTCTAATTCATTGTAAGCATTGTGCATCTGGGAGATGACATCAGGGAGAATTCTTGTACTCTTTGAACTGATGACATGGATTATCTATGTCCTTCTTGAGAAAGCAACAGCTCAGCTGGAAGATGGCATTCCCTCAGTACTGCCTTCATGTTAACCTTGACCTTTTGCTCAAGGCTGTGGAGTGGGACACTGTCTCAGAGTCAGGTACCTCAGCTGACTCTGCGTGGACTGAGGATTGGAGCCTGTCTGGTCTGTGTAGCTCAGTGTCACAGGTTATTGTCTATTCCAAGAGGGTAAATCATCGCTCATCGTCTTAATAGCACTACTCATTGCTGTTTCCTCCCTAATAGTTCCAGACATAGATTAGACTAGATTCCCTACAGTGTGGAAACAGGCCCTTCAGCCCAACAAGTCCACACTGATCCTCTGAAGAGTAACCCACCCAGACCCATTTCCCTCTGACTAATTTACCTAACACTATGGGCAAATTAGAATGGCCAATTCACCTGACCTGCAATTTTTGGACTGTGGGAGGAAACCGGAGCATCCGGAGGAAACCCACGCAGACACTGGGAGAATGTGCAAACACCACACAGACAGTTGCCCAAGGCTGGAATCGAACCTGGCTCTCTGGTGCTATGAGGCAGCAGTGCTAACCACTGAGCCATCATGTTTGCATAATTCAACGTACATGTAAACACACCTCACAGCAACTGCACTGATAATTTTTAAATAATCAATAGAAATTTCAGTAAGGGCCCAATGTCCTTTAAAGAAGGTTAGAAAGAAAATTAGGATTAATAAAGGAGAAAATGGTGGTGAGGGTGAGGTAAGTTGAGAAAGAGTGCAATCATCAGCTATTGTTACTGAGATGAGTCAGTCTTTAAGACATCAGTTCAAATCCCACCCCCATAGACTTTTGTTCAGTTAATTCAGACTGATTCTCTTGGATAAAAGCAAAATTCTGCAATCGCAGGAAATCTAAACAAAACAGAGAATGCTGGAGACACTTAGCAAGTCTGCTAGCACCTGTCAAGAGAGAAACAGAATCAACATTTGTGTCCAGTTCTGTAGAAAGGTCATAATGGCTTTGAAAGGTTACCTCTGCTTCTGTCTCCACAGCTGCAGCCACACCTGTTGATTTTCTTGAGCATTCTCTGATTCTCCTGGTGCTGCCTTTCAGATGAGATGTTCATTTTAGGCCCCCATTTGATCTCTCGTGTGGATATAAAAGTCACGGTCGTCATGGTTTGAGGAACAACAGAGGGGTTTACCTGCATGCAGCAACTGATACTCATCCTGGGGCGGCACGGTGGCTCAGTGGTTAGCACGGCTGCCTCACAGCACCAGGGAGCCAGGTTCAATTTCAGCCTCAGGCAACTGTCTGTGTGGAGTTTGCACATTCTCCCCGTGTCTGTGTGGGTTTCCTCCCACAATCCAAAGATGTGCAGGTCAGGTAAATTGGCCATACTAAATTGCCATGGTTTTAGGTGCATTAGTCAGAGAGAAATGGGTTGGTGTGGACTGGTTGGGCCGAAGGGCCTGTTTCCACACTGTAGGGAATCTAATCTAATCTAAACCAAATATCGTTCAATCTGATGACCTGGCCGTTATCATATCGTTCTTTGTGCACAAGCTGGTACCCATGTTTCCTACATTACTAAAGGGACTACACTTCAAAAGTACTTCACTGGACAGACAAATCTGGGACTTTGAGGAAGGCACTACATAAATGCTTGCTTCTTTTTTCTTTATTAGTAGCTGCAAGTATTAAATGCTGGAAAAGAGGTGTCTGTCAGAACTGCACTGTTCTTTTTGGAAGTAAAGATTAATCACCAGCAGCACCCACTGGGGTGGGACTGAATGTACATCACAGTTTCAGGAGTCAGCAAACCCCACCTTCCTCACTGGGTTTGCTCAATGTGGCAGGGAGCAGTCTGGCCTGGCAAATGGCAAACACTGACAAAGCCAAGCCAGGGATGGTGCAGACCCACTGCCCAAAGTAGGGGTGGGGGTGGTGGGGTGATGGCCTAGCTGTGTTATCACTGGACTATTAATCCAGAGACCCACATAATGTTCTGGGGATTTGGGTTCAAATCCTGTCATGACAGACAGAGGAATTTGAATCCAATCAGTTTTTTAAAAATCTGAAATTAAGAGTTTACTGACCATTTTTGATTGTTGGAAAAACCCAACTGGTTCACTAATGTCCTTTAAGGAAGGAAACTGCTGTCCTCACCTGATCTGGCCTACATGTGACTCCGGACTCATCTGTAGTTGACCCTTAAGTGCCCCCTGTGCAATTAGGTATAGACATTAAATGTTGGCCTAGCCAGTGACATCCTCACCCTGTGAATGAGTTTTTTAAAAAATTGGATTTTTAAGGAGCATGTTGCAAATTTCCTGGTGAAATAGAAGGGATCCTCCAAAGTCATTTTGACCACACTCAAATTGATTGAAGGCAAAAGAATTGTAACCCTGTATCAGCTCCACCTTTGACTTTGTGTTTAACACTGAGATTTTTAAGGTGCCTTGATGTTTATCCTCAGATAACGCTCAACAGGGTTCCCCACGATAGACTGGTTGGCAAGGTTATATCTCACGGAATACAGGGAGAAGCAGCCATTTGGATACAGAACTGGCTCAAAGGTAGAAGACAGAGGGTGGTGGTGGAGGGTTGTTTTTCTGACTGGAGGCCTGTGACCAGTAGAGTGCCACAAGGATCGGTGCTGGGTCCACTACTTTTCACCATTTATACAGATGATTTGGATAGGAGCTTCAGAGATATAGTTAGTAAGTTTGCAGATGACACCAAAATTGGTTACCTCAGATTACAACGAAATTGTGATCAGATGAGCCAATGGGCTGAGGAGTGGCAGATGGAGTTTAATTTAGATAAATGTGAGGCACTGATTTTGGGAAAGCAAATCTTAGTAGGACTTATACACTTAATGGTAAGGTTCTAGGGAGTGCTGAACAAAGAGACCTTGGAGTGCAGGTTCATAGCTCCTTGAAAGTAGAGTCGCAGGTAGATAGGATAGTGAAGGTGGCATTTGGTATGCTTTCCTTTATTGGTCAGAACATTGAGTATAAGAGTTGGGGTCATGTTGCGGCTGTACAGGGCATTGGTTAGGCCACTGTTGGAATATTGCGTGCAATACTGGTCTCCTTCCTATCGGAAAGATGTTGTGAAACTTGAAAGGGTTCAGAAAAGATTTACAAGGATGTTGCCAGGGTTGAGGATCTGAGCAACAGGGAGAGATTGAACAGGCTGGGGCTGTTTTCCCTGGAGCATCGGAGGCTGAGGGGCGACCTCAGAGGTTTATAAAATCATGAGGCGCATGAATAGGATAAATAGACAAAGTCTCTTCCCTGGGGTAGGGGAACTAGAGAGCATAGGTTTAGGGTGAGAGGGGAAAGATATAAAAGAGACCAAGGGGCAACATTTTCGAGCAGATGGTGGTACGTGTATGGAATGAGCTGGCAAAGGAAGTGGTGGAGGCTGGTACAATTGCAACATTTAAAAGGCATCTGGATAGGTATATGAATAGGAAGGATTTGGAGGGATATGGGCTGGGTGCTGGCAGGTGGGACTAGATTGGGTTGGGATATCTGGTTGGCATGGATGGGTTGGACCGAGGGGTCTGTTTCTGTGCTGTACATCAATATGACTCTGAGTGTAAATGCTGCAGGAAGGTTTGTCAGCCAATCACAATGTACCTCTTGTGTTCTGCTTAATGTCAATCTCTAACTGGTCAGTGTTCTCTGATGAACTCAGCGCAGGTAAAACCTTGCCTTTTGGAAGTGCATTTGAGACAATTTATTCCATGTTTTGTTACAGTCTTCCCATAACACAGTTACCGACTTAGACTGACAGATGGAGCAGCAGATGTGCTCAAGAAGTTGTGCCCCTCCCGCAGTGGATAAGGGAATTAGAGAACTTAGTGCTTTCATATCCGAATTGTGCCAGCTGGTATTAAAGAGCAGCTTGCACAGTTAGCTGGGCCCCCAAGCTCTGGAGTTCTCCTGCTCTGACAGAACAGATTCAAGGGCTGAACATCCTTCTCCTGGACCCCACCAAGGCTGCAGCTGACAGGACTGATGTACAAGAGGTTTTCCAGTTTTTTCCAAGATGATACCACAGGATTCACAGCCCCTGAAGGCCAATTGACACAGTTTCCATCAACATCGACACACTCCCTCCCATGGCCCACTGTTAGAGGCTGAGTCAGATTATTCATTATCTTGGCATCAATACAGTCTTTAATATTTGTATGCAACCGATTCATTACGCTGTATGATTATTCCATCGTGGAGAAGGTGCTTGTGCTCTACACAGGATATAGCAAGTTGCTGCATGTGCAGCAATTCCATACAGCTCAGAGGGGTCACTGACATCCTAGAGGAGAAAGTGAGGGCTGCAGATGCTGGAGATCAGAGCTGAAAATGTGTTGCTGGAAAAGCGCAGCAGGTCAGGCAGCATCCAGGGAACAGGAGAATCGACGTTTCGGGCATAAGCCCTTCCTCTAGAAGGGCTTATGCCCGAAACATCGATTCTCCTGTTCCCTGGATGCTGCCTGACCTGCTGCGCTTTTCCAGCAACACATTTTCATCACTGACATCCTACCCAAGTCTGAGCTGACCATCTGACTCCATATCCTATCCACTACCAGGACTGTTCAGTTCTACGTTTGTGACACTGCCAATATCTGCCAACTAGTCTTGTTTACTGAGCAGCCTTATGCTTGCTGACATGTACTGGCTCCCACTCCTGCAATATCTGAATTTTTGAATCTCTCCATGCTTCTCTGGCCCCTTCCTCTATAATTCCCTCCAGCTCTGCAACCCTCTGTGATCCAGGCTCCTTTAATTCTGGCTTCTTGTGCATCTCTGATGTTGATAGCTTCAACTAGCATCAGCTGTGCCTTCAGCTTCCTGGACTCCAAGCTCTGGTCTCTCCTCATTAACGAAACAGGCTTCAAAGGCTGATCAGCCTCCTCCTGCACCTTAGTACTATAGACCTCTCTGTTCCCCTACCTCTCTGCTCATTTAAGATGCTCCTGCAAATGTTGCTCAATAATTGAGCTTTAGGCCATGTTCCCAATACGTCCTTAAATGATGCTGTGTCAAATTCCGCCTGATGAAGCACTTGGGGAAATTTTATCCCTAAGTCTTGGAAAATGGGTTATGTCCCTCTGTTCAAATCCCAGAATGTTAACATAATCTCCATGTAGACCCTGCAAATATTAACCTACTCTTGAGGGACCCTGCAAGTACTGACAGACTCCCACATATGAATACAGAGGTATTCCCTGGGACTTGTTGAAAATACCAACATATTGCTGAGAACCCGAGCAAACAGCAGTACACACCCTGAAGATGCTGTGGCATGTTTTCTGTCTCCGTCCCCAACTTGCAAAAGACAGCTGCCACGGCCCAGAGGGAAAGCTGTTGAAATAAGTTTTTTTTTGGTATTTAGGAAACAGCTGTAAGAGGGCTCTGGTGATAGACACACCCAGCAACCTCATGATAAACGGCAAGAAATGTTGTGGTTTGGGGGTTTCCCAGGAATTCAAGAATCTAAGCACAACATTTGCATGGTGATGTTCAGACCTCAAAGCCACGTGTAGCTGAGCTGGGGTTGTGGTGCACTGACGGTAGCGCTATCTACGGGACCAGAAAATCCGGGTTCAAGTCCCATCTTACTCCTGAGATGTCTTGTAATACAACTGAACATGTTGATTAAAAATATTGGGGATACCCTTCATACTTTGAAACGTGATTTCAACAGAGTTTGTCAAGCTACGCAACATTTCTCCGGAAAATGTCGATCATTGTATAACAAGAATAGGCTCAAAGGAAGGACATGCGGCTGATAAATAGGAGAGGCTAGAAACTGCATCGCCTGTGGATTCAACACCGTGGTATTGGGGGGGGGGGGGGGAAGGGGTCGAGCTGTCACCAAAGAGTGCAAAATAATCTTATTTCAGCAAAACTTTCTATCTGCAACAGGCTGCTATTTAGATTGCATTGAAATAGTTTACATGCACTTTGATCTTCAAAAACAAAATACATTGCAGTTCGCCCGGTTCCGGTTGGAGAATTATCTTAATCATTTAATCCTTTCTTATTGTATTTACTGGGCGGTCTCCTCACCTTGTTCAACGTGGAGAATTGCTGATCTCAGTTGGTTGTCTGTGGCGATTTCCCCAATGACAATCAGAACAGAGTAAGTGTGTCGGTTGCACGGCGCTGGTGACTGCGGTCGCTGTCCGTGGTGCTGAACCTGATCCCGAGACTGCTCGGCCGCCGCCGCCCGTTGCTCCGGGGCACCGGGCAGCATCGCTACCCCGGCCGCCGTCGCCATCGCAACCACGCCAATCAAATCGCCAACAAAACTACACCCTCCCCGTCCACTCACTCTTCCCAGAGCCTTCTTAAACAAGCCGAGCCCCCGCTGGATTGGCCTGGGATCTTGACTGACATTCGGATGATGTCAACTGGGACCAATCCCGAAAGTCAAGAGCAAACGATGGGTGGGATTTTCGGGAGGGGGGTTGGGTGAATAGACCAGAGACGGAAAAGAGCCCAACGCTTTTTTTAAAATTCTGCGACAGTGCAAGACGGGAGTGAATGTGGTGCAGTGTGCGCGTATATGGTACTTTGCAATCATGATATCCTACATCTTAGCACTAAAAGCTTTTGGAAATAAAACATGTTAGTAAAAGAAAGCAAAAGCCCTTGGTTAGATTGCAAGTTTTGGATGTGGGACCTTGTCATCTCCAATGTGTAGAGATAGAGTTAATCCATCAGACATGGTGGAAAACCTGCATTGTGTGTGAGACACCACTAGCCCCTGTCCATGCCTTAATGCAGCAAACTACAAGGCATGGTTCATCGACCCCCCTCGCCCAATATAGAGGCTGAAGGGACCAAAAGGCTGAAATCAAATAGAAGATGCTGCGAATTTTAACGGCGAAGAGGAAGTTCACAGATTCACACTGTGAGTCCATCAGAGTTCATCGTGGGGCATGGTTCACACTGAGGAATCTAAGCTGCATCTACTGCAGAAGCTGACAGACCAGCCTCTCATTTCTAGAATATCTGTTTGCAATGCCTTACAATTATCCAATTGTCATATCTTTTATGTATCAGACTGAATCAGTGTTTTGAGAGCGGCATCTTAAGGGTCAATGGGAGAGCCTTGTGACTTTGGAGTGAGGAGGGCAGATTGCTGATAACCAAACCAATTGTCATTTTCGACCCTCATGAGTCCGACATTGTCTACGGCAGATGCAACAGTAGAATTGACCCGGACAGAATTCCTCTACCCATCCCAACTTCTTCCCACGAAATTCCTAAAGGCATTTGTAAACTCCTTACCATATTTGCTTCACCCATTTCAGACTCCCCCCCCCCCCCCCCCCTCTCGTATCGAAGACCTGTCAATAAATGTATCCAGCTAGGATTTGATGATAACCTTCACTTGGTACTCTGGCTCCGGCTGGTGTTGGCAGTGAATAGCAGCGTCTGCTGGTCACCAATCACACCATCATCAATCAGATCACATTCCCCAGGCTTTCTGCTGACGCAATGTGAATAATACATTTTTGGAAAACAAAATCACTGTTGCATTTAATAATGCATTGCAGCTCTGTCTGAAGTAATAACGAGGCATGATTAATAACACTTATTCCTTGTAGAATATCACCCTAGGAACATTCTGGGAGGCGGGGGTGGGGGGGGGGGGGGTCGGGGTGGAATCTGAAAGGAGTCTTTGAGGATTTCCAAAGATTCAATGTTCGTGACAAACTGACTGCTGTGGAAAGGGATGGTGGCATTACAGAGTGCTATCCCAATATGTTTTGCACGATGCTAGCCAACAATCTGAAGCAAATAGCAGGAATATGAGCCCAGAATATTCCAGATCGTTGGCTGTAAGTTCTCTCTATGATTCAGCATAAGTAACTATTTCAGCTGGAGCTCCTTGTTATTGCAGAGAATTCAGTTCCTTTCAGCACTTTTTCTCTCTACTTTTCTTCTCTTGTCTCCAAGTCTCAACCTGTAGCATAAGGTTTAGTGCATCTCCCTGTCCCCATTCTCTCTCTGTCAACATCACCGGTTCACCACCTACAGCTCCCTCAGGAGTCCGCTAACTCAGGTGTCCACTCCCTGATGCTTTGTCAGTATCAGTGGCTGCTGGGGAGGGGAAATCACAGTAAAATCCTTATGCAGCAGACTAACAGACAGCTCAGAGGCCCTGGGGAAAAAAGTGGCATCCTTTTCAATGTTACCTATTCTAAGGATGTGACCATACAAGTTGAGGCAGACACTCCAGTGTGGAATTGAAGTGAGTGTTGCATCTATCTTTCAGATTAGACCTTAAAACAACATCAAATCTGTTCTTGCAGGCTGATGTGAAACTTATAGAATAATGAGAGGCCTGGATAGAATGGACATGGAGACAATGTTTCTACTGGTAGGAGAAACTAGGACCTGAGGGCACAGTCTCAGAATGAAGGAACTGAGGGATATCCCATTGGGATATCTAGTTGGCATGGACGAGTTGGACTGAAGGGTCTGTTTCCATGCTGTATCTCTCTCTGACTCTATGAGCAGGAATTTATTTAGCCAGAGCTTGTTGAATCAGTGGAACTCATTGTTATAGAGGGCTGTGGAGGCCAAGTCATTGAGTGTATTTAAGACAGACATAGATAGGATGTTGATTAAATAGAAATCAAAGGTAATGGGGAGAAGGCAGGAGAATAGAGTTGCGAAGCATATTAGCCAGGATCAAATGGCACGGCAGACTTGATGGGCTAAATGGCCTCATCCTGTTCCTATATGTTATTGTCTTATGTGAAGATGCTATTGGAAACAAAAAAGAGCAGGGGAGTTCTCTCTGGGCTGACCAATATTTGTTCTGCAGCCAACATGGTTACAAACAGATTCTCTTGTCAATGATCCCATTGCTTTTTGAGAGACTTTACTGTGCAAAAGTCTTGCCACTGATATTCCCTCTTAACAGTACAACCTCAAGGCAGTCCAGACAGTTTTGAACAGGTCAAGTCTCACCTGAAATTGCAAAACTTGTCTTCAGAAGTGCTTGATTGACTGTGAAGCATGTTGGGGGCACCCTAAGATTTTGAAAGGTGATATGTAAATACATTTTTTTCTTCTTTACCAGCCGAGATCAGATAATACATAAGCTCAATGGATGCAGAGACAAATTCCACCACCAAAAGCAATAGCCCCAACATCAAGCCCAACAAGGATCAACTTATGGTAAGAGACTAAAGGGGAGATGTGACATGGTAGTAACATCAATGGATTAGTAAATCCAAACCCCAGTTTAATCCTTCGAGGGCATGGGTTCAAATCTAATCAGGTTTGATTTAACTAAAATCCTAGAATTAAAAAGCTAGTTTAATGGTGACCCTATCATCACAGTCATTAGAAGTGCCACTGGTTCATCAATGCCCTTTAGGTAAGGCATTCTGCTGGTTTGGCCTCTGTGTGAGTTCAGTTCCACAGAAAGGTAGTTGACTCTTAACTGCCCTCTGGGGCAACAAGGGATTGATAATTAATACTGGCCTAGTGTGTGACATCTAGGTCCTGTGAATGAGTTAAAATATAAATCAACTAGAGTCTGTGCAGCTAGTAGAAGATTACACTGTGCCATGCACTTAGTGGTGGAAACATCTTGAGGGAATCGCTTGAACCTTTTAAGTTGGAAAGAACTTAATACTTGTTCTTAACTTTAACTGAATCACCAAGGATCAATTACATCTGGTCAGCCTATAGCAATATTAGGTTTCACTCAGCAATCCATTAACACAAGAATAGCTTTCATAAACTCCATATGCTATGACACCCTGCATTTCTGTGCATCGTATATCACCATTGCACTCTGATCCATTTCCCTTCTCCCTGAGGGGAATGTCACCTTCAGCACATAGGTCATGAGGAGAGGGCTAGATGACTTTGAGATGGATCAATCCATTGAGTGCCCTAGGCTTTGTTAGAGATCATTAAGGTTCTTTAGGAGTTTGAGATGGTTGACTTAGAGAATTTGCTCGTAGGGAAGGAGGGGTCATAAATATACAAAAGACACCAATAAATCCAAGAATGAATTTCTGCTGAATTCTTTCTCAGAAGTGGTGAGAATGTGCTGATAGATATATTTAAGGGGGGGTTGGATATTCAACTGAAGGAGAAAGGAATTGAAGGATTTATTAATAGGGTGGGAAGAGGCTGGTGTGGAACATAAAAGCAAGCATAAATATCATACAATCCCTACATTGTGTAAGCAGGACATTCAGTCCATCAAGACTGCATCCCACCTAGAGCCACCCTATCCCTGTAACACTGTATTTTCCATGGCTAATCCCTGGGCTGGACTTGACAATTAAGTATGGCCAATCCACCCAACAAGCACACCTTTGGGCAGTGGGAGGAAGCTAGAACAAATCCACACAGACACAGACAGAATGTACAAACTCCACACAGACAGTTGCCCAAGGGTGGAATTGAACCCAGGTCCCTAGTGCTTTGAGGTAGCATTGCTATCCACTGAGCCACTATACCCACCCAATATGTTGGACTAAATGCCTTGTTTCTGTGCTGTAAATATTGTCAAAGACAAAGGAAGTTTTAAATGCAATGAGAGATAACAGGTTAATATTATTTATCACTTTCTAAGGCAGAGGTTTTGACTTCAAGTACTTTGTTCACCTTGAAGCCAAATTAGTACTAGAAAAATATATAGCCATAATATATGAGATTGTCATCTGCTGTGTCTTAGTGCATAGTACTTTTGCCTCTGAGTCAGCAGGTTATGTGGATTCAAATCCTACATCAGAACTTTGATCACAACATCCAGACTGACGCACTGAGGGGATGCTGCACTGTCAGAGGTGCTATCCTTCAGGTGAGATGTTAAGCAACATTGTCCACTCATCTGAATGTGACCACTCCTTCAAAGAAGAGAAGGGGTTTACTCTCTGGTGTCAATATTTAAACAAGATCACTGTGGCAGATTACCTGGTGATCCAAATTTCAGCATGTCCAACAGTGTTGCACTTCCACAGTAATTCACTAGAGGATTGGCCTGACTCGTTCTCAAGTTGTTGGAGTGGAACTTGAATTCCTAGCTATTTGAGTGTTGTTGTGAGATAAATACATACTTTTAGTCTCTCGGTTTTACTATTGGTTACGTACTCTGAGAAAGCACCTTGTAATTAATAACACTGATTAAATAAAACTGATGAACTAACATTGAGGCCCATTGGTAGGTCTAACATTATACCTAGGAACTGTTAAGGAAATAAAATGCTCAGACCCATTGAATTCTCTTTCTACTGACCTGAGAGTAATCTGATACAATAATAATGTCTCACATACAGTAACAATCTGATACAACAATAATGGAGTTCTTGACTAATCACGATGATCAATCTGTATCAATAGGTCTACAACAGATCCAGGCAGAAGACAGGAAATGTTGGAGAGATTTTGGAACAATTGGCCCAAAATCAGCTGCTTTTCCTGATCCTGTTGCACCACTCAAACACTAATATCTGCAACCCAAATTGTATTTTCCAAAAGAATTTTCAGTAATTCCATTTGGAACAATCAATACAATATGCTTCCCCAGGGACCCTGTTTATAGATTGACCACTGACTCACTGAGATATTATTTCCGCAGCAGTGATGCAAGGCTGCATTATAAACAGAACCAAATGAAGAGGGTTGATTTCACAAAGAGAAACAAGTCCCTATATTTCCTTAGCTTTCCTCTTTCACTCCAGACCCCACCACCTTTGCTGATGGGGTATGGTTTTAATGGTGCTAAATCATTAGAGGATAGGCAAGGCATAGTTTCTCTGAGGAATGGCACTTGTGACAGTGCAGCACTCTCTTGGTGCTGCACAAGATTGTCGGTCTGGACTTTGAGCTCAGATTCCTTGGCTGGGACTTGAACACACACAACGTTCTGACACAGCACATGACATTCTCATATACTATAACAGCGTGCTTTGCCTATTCTAACCTGGTAGCCTTCTTGCAGTTGAAATCTTGGCAGAAATTTAACAAATACAAATTCACCCAAGGAGTAGCAGCTTTAATGCAATGTAAGGTAGCCAAGGGCAGTTCATGGAGAGAGGGGAGACCTGGGGCAAGAATAAGGGGAGAGTTGCAGGGCTTCCTAATGCTGACAAAGGGAGGCAGAGATTCCTTGGGCCAATATTTATTCTTAAAGAAACATCACTAAAAAAGCTGGCTATTGTCACATGGCTCTTTTACAATTTGTTCACAGGATGTGGGTGCTGCTGGCTGAGTCAGCATTTATTGTTTGTTCCTAACTGCCTGAAGAAGATGGTGAGCTACCTGCTTGCTGAAGTCCTTGGGTTATAGGGACACACACAATGCTGTTAGTGGGGGAGCATCAGGACATGACCCAGGAACAGCGAAGGAACAATGATATATATCCAAGTCAGGCTGGTGAGTGGCTTGGAGGAGAATTTACAAGATGTGGTGTTCCCACGTATCTGCTACCCTCAACCTTCTAGATGGTGGAGGTCGTGGGTTTGGGTTTGCTGTCAGAGAGCCTTAGTGAGTTGCTGTAGTGCATTGTGTAAATGATTTTAAAAAATAAATTGCTGGAGAACAGTAGCAGGTCTGGCATCTGTGGAGAGAAAGCAGAGTCACCGTTTCAGGTCCAGTGACAGTACATTGGTACACCAGTAGCTAGGAAAAGGTGGTGTATATGCTGAAGATGGGGGAGGAGTGTTCACTGTAAAGGAGTGAGAGGATAAGTGGAGACAGAGCCCAGCCAAAAGATAAAGACAACTAGACAAACAAAGGAATGGATGACAGTGAGCCAGGGAAGGAGAAAAGCTGATAATGACGACCATAAGTATGTGAAAATGGGTTGACTATACTTAACGTAGCCCATATGACGACAAAACCTGAGGTTTGGCAGTGGGCAAAGGACATGGATGAAAGTGCTCAGACCCTAAAATTATTGAACTTGATATTGAGTCCTGAAGGCTGTCGGGACTCCAAGAGGAAAATGAGATGATGTTCTGCCAGCTTGTGCTGAGCCTGACTGAAGCACTGCAGCAAGCCTGAGACAGAGATGTATTGTTATTGTAATCTTTGAAATTTGTTATTATTGCTACTGCTACTGAGCATTGGTTGTGAAGAGAGTGAACATAGTAGGTGGTTGAGGTGTCAATTAAACAGGTTGTTTTGTCTGAGATGGTGTCAACTTTTTTGAGTTTGAATTTTTGTTGGAGCTGCACCCATCCAGGCAAGTGGAGAGTATTCCTGACCTCTGCCTTATAGGTGGCACGGTGGCTCAGTGGTTAGCACTGCTACCTTACAGCACCAGGGACTCAAGTTCACTTCCAGCCTCAGGTGACTGTCTGTGTGGAGTTTGCATGTTCTCCCCGTGTCTGTGCAGGTTCCCTCTGGGTGCTCTGGTGTCCCCCCACAATCCAAAGATGTGCAGCCAAAAGAGAACATGCTGGAAAATCTCAGCAGGTCTGACAGGATCTGTAAGGAGAGAAAAGAGCTGACGTTTCGAGTCTAACTGACCCTTTGTCAAAGCCCTCGGCTTTGACAAAGGGTCAGTTAGACTCGAAATGTCGGCTTTGACAAAGCGTCAGTTAGACTCAAAACGTCAGCTCTTTTCTCTCCTTACAGATGCTGCCAGACCTGCTGAGATTTTCCAACATTTTCTCTTTTGGTTCCAAAGATGTCCAGGTCAGGTGAATTGGCCATGCTAAATTGCCCATAGTGTTAGGTGCATTAGTCAGAGGGAAATGTGTCTGGGTGGATTACTCTTCAGAGGATCAATGTGTGCTTGTTGGGCTGACGGGCCTAATTCCACACTGTCGGGAATCTAATCTATTCAAATGGTGGACAGAAATTGGGGCCAGACACACAGGAAGCAAGTTACTTGCCTCAGAATTCCCTGTCTCTGACCTGCTCTTGTAGCCATGGTATTTATATGGCTGGTCTAGTGCATTTTCTGATTAATAGTTATTCAATTGAATTCCACCTGCAAATCAACAATAACCACACTTCAAAAGTACTTAATTGGGTGCAAGTCATTTTGGGTTATCCAGTGATAGTGACAGGTGCAACACAAATGCAAGTTCATTCCTTAGACCACAGGACAGTAAAGCACAATAACAGGCCCTTCAGCCTACCATGTGATTACTGACCTTGCTGCTATTCAAACATAATCCTGTTTACCTGCATGTGGTCCGTATCCCTCTATCGCCTGCCAGTTCATGCATCTAAGTGCTTCTTAAACATTGCTATTGTATCTGTTTCTTCCACCTCCCCTGGCAGTGTGTTCCAAGCACCTACCACCCTCTGTGCAAAAACAAATTGTCTGGCGCATCTCCCTTGAACATTCCCCTTCTTATCCTAAACCTATGCCCCCTAGTATTTGACATTTCCACCCTGGGAAAAAGACTCCGACTATCTACTCTATCCATGCCTCTCATAATTTTACACACTTCTATCAAGTCGCCCCTCAATGTCTGACACTCAAATGAAAACCATCCAAGTTTTTCCACCTCTCTTTATGGCTCATACAGTTCAATCCAGGCTTTGGGAATGCCTATCGACCAGTTTCCCAGCAGCATTGGACGGAACAGATTTTAAAACTAATTGTTCACCTCCTATGGGGAATTTACTGTACACTGGGTTTGTGTACAGTATTGGTGTGTGTGTGTGTGTGTGTGTGTAATTTCTCCCCCATGTTGTGTTGTCCAGGGGAGTCGGTCCAGCAGCGCCCCCGCCGGTGCAGCGCTGCAGTGCAGTCTCGGAGCCGGGGAAGGACTGCAGCGAGGACCATCTGATTTTTCAATCACCCTGCTTCACATCAAACAGGTAAACAAAAAAGAACGTTATTTACATCCCTTTCGTTTTATGCATGCATCTTTGCTAAAACAAAACATCCGCTTGTCTTTTGTATTGCAGCCTTTTCAATTTTGTTTTAAAAACAAAGATGATTTAATCTGCACCAGCTTGATTTCAGTAACTAAGACAACATCTGATTCATTAAAACGTTGCTGGAATTATCTTGTAGTCAATGTTAAAAAGACGTCTCTGCCTGCGCAGTTTTTTTTTATATTGCAACAGTGCTTTTCCATTGCATTGTTTATCAGATGTCTGCATGCAATTTAGGAAGATTTGTAAACGTACTTTGCATATTTTAGATTTGAAGTCCAACATTTTAAATGTGATACCGACTCTTAACATGACGTTGAATAAAGCACCAGGCCCTATTATTGAGAGCTAAATTGACCTTGCATTTTTGTAAAAAATTGTATTTTACAGTTTAGACAGATGTTGGAAAAAATACACGCATCTGGAAATGTCATAGACCGTGACAGATGTGCAGTATTAATAAAGCACCTCAAATATAGCAATGCGAATGAGGAGGGGCTTCGATTTTTTAAAATAAAAAAAATCTTATTATTTCTAAACTCTTATGGTACGTTTTATTAAAATGCATTTTGTAATTGTTTTAAAAAGGCAGGAAGTGAAATTGATGGAATAGACTTTGCCTTTTGAGGGGGGAGATGCTGCTGATCTTCTCGAGGTGGATGCAGGGCGGTGGGGTGGGAATTGGATATGTCTCCCTGTTAAAGCCAAATCTATCGCGCCCTACTCACTTCATGCAAATAACGCGCATCAGGAGCCAGAATGTATGGTGTCCCCACCCACTGCAGAGAAAACACCTGGAAATACTGTGCTGGGGGATGGTGTTAACGAGGGGAGGAGACTGAGGTACAAATTGTTCTTTTGCCCAGCTTCCTGACCCGCCCAGGCATCTCACTGAAGTCAGTACATCAACAGGTTAGAGATGTCCCTTGACAGTGTAAAGGTAAAGTCACCATAGACTTTGCAGATGGTAGGGGTACTGGAGAAGACTGATGGTGGTTTAACCTGAGGGTCGCCATGCCTCAGACTGGTGGGGGGAGGGAGGTTAAGAAGATTGAACCTTCATGGAAACCTCATTTAGCGTGGGTATTGAACCCATCTGGCCAGTTGAGTAGGACCACACCTTGGATGCTCTTGCATTGGGTGCCAGGTTGGAATTTTGATTCCCAAATGGAGGGAGATGGACGGAAGGTGGACTGCAATTAAAAGAGGAGTTCCTCTTTTCAGCTTTGTTATTTTAAAGTTGCAAGCACACTTAAATTTCAGCAGATTTGGAAGAGAAATGAAATAGATAGCACGTATTTATCCCTACTCAGTGTCTTCAAAGTGCTGAGTCAGACTGAGGTTTCGGGAGCTTTCAGTGAACCCAACAGTATGCTATTCAGCCTTGGGAGCAGGGCAATGGGCAGTTAAGCACCAAATTCCAAACCAATGCTCCCCCCCCCCCCGCCGCCCCAATAGAAGAGTGATGTCACCGTGAAGATGTTTGCTGGTTCAGGGATACTATGCTCTCTTTATGTCCCTGCCTGACCTCAGAGCAACCCACTGCAGGCTCGGGACCAATCTTTGTGGATGGGGTGGAGGGAGGGCTAACTTGTGCTCAATATCTATACTTTAACATTCTCACCTATTAACCTCAAGATGCAAAACCATCCTAATTGCATTGTAAGGGAAACAGATTTCTTAACAATGTCATAAAATCTGCAACTCTTTGTTACACTGACTGGAAACCTTGGACATTTTCATGACAGCACCCCTCTTTGGAAAATAGACAAATGAAAGGTGAATTTATTGAAATATACAAGATTCCTAGGGGGCTTGACAGAATAGGTGGGGGTGGAAAGGCTGCTTCCTTTGTGGGAGGGTCTAGGACCAGAGAGCACAATCTCAGAAGAAATGAGGAGGAATTTCTTCTCTGAGGATAGGGAATCTGTGACATTCTCTACAACAGAGAGTTGTTGAGGCTGGGTCATTATGTAGATTTAAGACTGAGGTAGCCAGGTTTTTAATCATAAGGGTTCTGGAGAAAGGCAGTAAAGTGGAGGTGAGGGTGATCAGATTAGCCATGACATCATTGAATGGCAAAGGTGACTATGATGGGCTGAATGGCCTCCTTCTTCTAGGTCTAATGATCAGTAATGACAGCTTTTAACTTCAGCATCTTAAAGTGCGACCATTTTTTAAACATAACAGATAATTCATGCCTTGATTACATATAGGAAGTGAAGGCTGCTTACTGTCTCAGTGTCAGATAGCAATGCAACCAGATGGGAATTGTAAATAAGGCAGTTACAAGGTTCAGTCCCTGGGCTGTGAAGTGGGAACCCAGGGACTGAACCTTGTAACTGCCGTATTTACAATGACTTTGGCTGAATCTGTCCTCTTCCCTATATCTGATAGCAAAATAACTGCAGTGAGGACAGGATAAACTATTATGTCTCCAGGGGTATGATCAGGCTGTCCAGTTGATCATTCTAAGGAGATAACAAAGAAAGGCTAGTACATCTTGAATAATTTGGTTAGGTTGAGCTTACTTTTGATATTTTACATTGGCCACTGAGTACATTGGTGAGGCCACTTTTGGAATACTGCGTGCGATTCTGGTCTCCTTCCTATCGGAAGGATGTAGTGAAACTTGAACGGGTTCAGAAAAGATTTAAAACAGCCAGGGTTGGAGGATTTGAGCTATAGGGAGAGGTTGAATAGGCTGGGGCTGTTTTCCCTGGAGCATTAGAGGCTGAGGGGTGATCTTGTAGAGGTTATAAAATCACGAGGGGTGTGGATAGGGTAAATAGACAAGGTCTTTTCCCTGGGGTGGGGGAGTCCAGAACCTAGAGGGCATAGGTTTAGGGTGAGAGGGAAAAGATATAAAAGAGACCTAAGGGGCACCTTTTTTATGCAGAGGGTGGTACGTGTATGGAATGAGCTGCCAGAGGAAGTGCTGGAGGCTGGTACAATTACAACATTTAAAAGACATTTGGATGGATATAAGAACAGGAAGGGTATGGAGGGATACGGGTTGGGTGCTGGCAGGTGGGACTAGAATGGGTTGGGATATCTGGTCGGCATAATAGAGTTGGACAGAAGGGGCTGTTACCGTGCTGTACATCTCTATGACTCTATTAATGCTTTTCAAACCTTTCCCAGGTGTGACCCATTTTAATGCCTCGTGTGACTCAGAGTGAACAGGGGTGTATAGAGAAAGAGGCTGTCACTGGTTGAGTGGAGTGTAAGGAGTTTTAATCTCTGGTGGTGTGGGACATTGAAAGTTGATTATAGGGGGTGGAGGGTGGAAGTGATGAAAAGACAGTTTCCCTGAAACAAAAATGAACACCTAACTTTTCACAGGCATTCTTTTGCAGCAACAATGGAACATTGGAGAGCAGTTTCACAGGCCACGCCCAGCAACAAAAAAAAAGGGAGGATTCCAAGTTTTCAGAAATCAGCCCAAGATGCAAATCAGCCGTTCCTGCCTCTGAGCTCATGACCCCAAAATTACATCTCATGACCCCACTGGGGATCGCGACCTACAGTTTGAGAAGTCCTGTGGTAGATGAAACTGTGCCAGTGCTCAATACTGACCAGAACATCCAAACCCAGAATATAACGGCCTCCTGATCACCTCCCTCTGTTGTGAACAGTGAAGGGATAAGTCTACAGTATAGGAAGCTGTAAGGCATAAGCTCCTTCAGAATTCAATATTTCCGAAAGGAGACAAGTTTAAACTTCCTGTGTTGCACTCATCAGAGGTAGAACAGAAAAGTTAGACTTGAATGAAAAAGAAATGGAATTTTATGCAGCATGAGACAAGGATGCTGATTGGATGGGCCATCATTGACATAGAAATGCAGCAATAACAGTTAACTGTCAATCTTAATTCTGGGACCAGGGAGGTAGATTCTGATTGGTTAGGGCAGTGCCTGTCAGGGCTGAGAATTAAGATTGACAAGTTAACTGTTCTTGCTGCATCTATATGTCAATGATGGCCCAACCAATCAACATCATCTTTCCATGCCGCGTACAACGGCATTTTTATCCCCAACTCTGGTTCTGGCGACTTAGTTCTGATGAATGCAGTTTGAAGATTTTCATCTTATCTCTTTTCTTGTAAGGTTTATGTTCAAGCGTTTACTTATACCTAAGAGATAGGAGGAGGAGGCTATTTGCATGCCCCCACCTTGTCCCAGCCCCCCCACCCAACAGAGCAGAAGGTGCATGGTCTTACCCCACATTGCTGCATGTGCATCCAACATGCTTTGATTCCTTTGCCAATCAATACTTATTGAGCCTGGTCTGTACTGTGGAAGAGCTTTCCAAGGATTACCAAAGATGTTGAAAAGAGTGTTGGAGATGAGATAAACCAAAAAGTAGTGATGACCTTGGCACCAAGTTTGGGTTTTAAAAGCCTGAAGATGGTTTGAGGCATCTGGTCAAGATGCAGCCTGGGAAACATTTACTCAGATTAGACGATGCGATAAATATTCATTGGGTCAGTTGAAGGGATTGAGAGTGGGAAGAAGGATATGAGAAACAGGAGCAGGAGTAGACCATTCAGCCTGTCAACACTGCTCTCTTATGTTTGTGATAGGTGCAATATAAATGGAAATTTTAAAAAGTTTGTCCTGAGTGTTGAATGAAGTGACAATCTTCTGGAATCAGTTGGTGAGGGGTGGGGGTGGGGCTACTTGATGTGAAGTCAACACTGGAATCAAATACAGTCATACAGCACAGAAACAGGCCCTTCGCCCCAACTCATCCATGCTGACCAGGTTTCCTAACTTGAACCTATCCATTTCCTTCTGTTTGGCCCATTCCCTGTTAACCTTTCCGATCCATCTACCTATCCAAATGTCTTTTAAATGTTACAATTGTACATGCATTGACCAATTCCTCTGGCAGCCCATTCCATATACGCACAATCCATTGTGTGAAAACGTTATCCCTCAGATCCCTTTTGAAATCTTTCTCCTCTCACCTTAAAATTATGCCCTCTAATTTTGAACTCTCCTACCCTAAGTAAAAGATGTTTGCTATTCACCTTTTTTATGCCCATCATGGTTTGGTAAATGTCTATAAGGTCATTCCCCAACGTCCGACCCTCCAGTGAAAGAAGTCCCAGCCTTTCTGGCCTGTCCCTTATAATTCAAACCCTCCAGTCTCAGTAACATCCTGGTAAATCTTTACTGTACCATCTCCAATTTAATGATATCCTTCGTCCAGCAGGGTGACCAGAACTATACACATTACTCCAAAAATGTTTTGAATTCCTGACCAGCAGAATCAGTCTCTCACCATCTACCCCATCAGGACCCTTCATAGTCTCTCATACCCCTCTGAATCCCAGAACAGCAGGGAGGAAGTGGAACACTTGTGAGGTTTGTATGTGTAAGGTATAGAGGAAAAGGTTTGAAAGAGACAAGAGGCTGTAGACTGGAAGTGAGAATGGATTGCTGAGGTGATGATGAGCCTTTTCTCTCAGGGGTATGAGAGGTGTCAAAAGAACTTCACGTGTCTGCAAGTCTCTGATACATTTAAATTTTATAGAGTGTCAAAGAGCTATAGAGGTAGGAATAATTGGCAACATGGGGGAGGAAATCTAGTTCCTTGTGAGCATGTTAATGACACAAGGGGATGTGGGAGTTCCATGGGAGTTAGAGGAAAAAATTTTAAAACTGGATGAAAGAGGAATCTAAATGAAGGCCCAACCAGAGAACTTAGATGACTACTTATTGACCTCACGGCATGAGCTGACAATGTGGGTTGTAGTGAAAGGCAGTGGGAAGGCAGACTTAGCATTAGCCATCAGTAGGCAGATGATCCCTGAGAAACATCACTGTAATTTTTGGAGAGGTTTAAGATCTTGCACTGCCTTTGGAGCTGAAGAGAACAAAGTGGACAGATCTGTGAAGCCATCCTTTGTATGAAAGGATGTTGATGGTGTGAGTTAAACAGGGTTTTCAAAACAACCATTTTAACATCATAAGGTCATGCCCTCTCTATCGCTGTAAACTCCTTGAGCCCCACAGCTCAGTGAAATCTCTGCTCTCAACCCAAGCTGGCCTCTTGCACATCCCTGATTTCCGTGTATGGCACCCATATCTCCAGATGCCTGAGTCCTAAGTTCCGAAGCCTCTTTGTTTCTCTGTCTCTTGGCCTTGATGACACTCCTTAAACCTTAATCTTTGACCAAGGCTCTGGATATCTGTCCTACTGTCAGCTTTTGTGGCTATTTGTCAACACTTCGTTTGAAGTGCATCTACCAGTTTGGCTTAGGTGGTACCCCTCTCACTCAAAAAATCAGTTTTCAGTGACTCTATGACCTATGACCTATGACTGAGGGAGTGCCATGCTGCTGGAGTTACCATCTCTGGGGTACGATGTTAAACTCAGTTCGCAGCCTGCCTGTTTGTACGGATATTAAAGATCTTGCAGCATTGCCTTTCTGGGCATTCTGATTACAAACAAAAAAAAACTTGTCATTCATCTCTCTGCTAAGCTTTGATGATGAGATGTTGCTGAATATCTTTCACATTTGCTTAAAACTGCTGGCACAGTCTGGCTGATTTACTTGCAAGAATTTGTGTTGCATTTTGAACTTACCTCTTAAAGTTTAATAAACAGTTGGCAGTCTTGAAGAATTTGGTCTTGGACACGGTTTGATGCGTAAAATTCTTGTCTTTGAGTCCAGACAGTTATGGGTTCAAGTTCCATTCCAGAACTACAACCCACACTTACACTCAGTGCGCGAGTGCTGTGCTGTTCTCTCGAACAAGGTTTGAATGAAGCATGCCCAATATTTGTTGTTTGTCCCTATATGCCCTTGAACTGAGTGGCTCCCTTGACCATTTCAGAGGTCATTAAAAAGTCAATCACATTTCTGTGAGTCTGGAGTCACGTGTTGGCCAGACTGGGTAAGGATGGCAGATTTCCTTCCTTAAAGAGCGTTAGTGAACCAGATAGGTTTTTCTGACAATCGATGATAATTGGCATGGTCACCACCACCAAGACTAGCTTTCAATTCCAGATTTGATTAATTGTGTTTGAGTTAGAGCAGCTGCTGTGGTGATACTTGAAGCTTCTTCCCCAGAACCTTGGCTTGGGCTGAAAACGAAAAATGCTAGAAATCACAGTGAGTCAGGCAGCCTCCATGAAGAGACAGCAAGTTGACTCTTCATCATCTTGTGCAGCTGCATTGCTGGTGACGTTTCCAGGAGAAAGTGAGGACTGCAGATGCTGGAGAAAAGTGTGGTGCTGGAAAAGCACAGCAGACAGGCACCATCTGAGTGGCTGCATTACCACCCTGCTTGTCTTTCAAGTTGTTTGATTTGTATAACATTTATCCGTTAATGCTTGACTTGATTAAATTAAAATTCTAAGTATCGATGACAGAAAATCTTTCCAAAACAATGGACCTGGAAGTGTGATGTCTTTCGCCATTTGAAGTGTTTGTCACATTCTGACCAGGGTATGTACCAGTGTTGGGATACTGAGTATGTAATAGAGTTGTCTCACTCATTAATCAGATTTGAAATGAACATCCAGTTTCCATTAATTCAAGTCAAACCTGGATTTTATCCAATAACGGTTGACAGGTATGGGATGGGTTTAAGTCTGGGATCCGCTTTACCCCCTCTCCCATGCCCCCCCCCTCCTCGCCCGGAACCCCAAACCCCCACAAACTTGATTTAGTTTGTCATGGATGAATATGATAAAACTGAGGTTTTGATCTGAAGGGTGTTGACTCATGTTTCCTGGATGAATCCAGGCTGATTGTGTTTGGAGGGGAGTCCAAACCTAGAGGGCAAAGGTGAGAGGTTTAAAAGGGAGTTTAGATCAGAGCGGTGCTGGAAAAGCACAGCAGGTCAGGCAGCAGCTGCTGTGCTTTTTCCAGCACCACTCTGATCTAAACTCTGGTTTCCAGCATCTGCAGTCCTCACTTTTGCCTGGGTTAAAAGGGAGGCTGACTGAGGGGCAACTTTTTTCGCACACGGGATGGTGGTGTTTTGTGCCGTACGACCTTAAGACTATTTGACTGCGGCGGGAATCATAACTGAGTCCACTCCTGTCCTTTCGTGATGTGTGTGAACACATCCAGCAGAGGTCAGCAGACATCACTCCGGGCTGGAGCTTGTGTCTGAAAGCCTGAGAGGATTAATTTCCCCACCGCTGTCTCTGATAGCTACACTGCCTGTGGCCGTGCCTACAGCTACACTGGGCCTTCAGCTAAAACCCTCTGCTTCTGTCTTTTCTCCTTTAATTTGATTTTGAAAAGCAACCTTTTTGACCAGGTTCTTGACCACTGTTCTAATAGTTCCTCCTGCAGCTTGGAGTCAAATTTAATTTGATAACATTCCTGTGAAGCACCTTTGATGTTTTACTTAGTTGAGGGTGCTATATAAATGCACATTATTGTTGATGTTAGCTACAAGTTTAGTCGATGGAATGTTCTTTGCATTTGAACTGCATTCGGTAGTAAGGGTTTGTGAATTCTGACAGTTCGATACTAAAGCATACAGAACAACGTGGCCTAGGGATGGGGGTGGGTGGACATTTGGTTTGTGCAGGGACAGTTTCTTGGAGAAAGGAGTGGGGCCAAAAAAGGTTGAGGGGGAAATTCGTAGCCAAGGACACACAACCTCCCTCTGGCCAGGCGAGTGGGGGGGGGGTGGGGGGCGGGTGGTACCACAGGATGACAGCTGTTACCCCTCCCATCCCCAACACGGGCAAATTACTACAGCAAGGCACACTGGGGAAGTGGGGGGAAGGGAGAGGGGGAATGTAAAGCCAGGGAGAAAGAAGGATAGAATGGAAGGGGCCAGGAGAAGGTGAATATGGATGAAGAGCATAAGAGGGGAGATGGAGTGAGATGAAGAAACGTAAGGGGCAATAAAGGGGGAAAGGGGGAGGGGGAAAGGAGGTAATTCAAAGGGCGAAACAGGAATAGGAGGTAAATGTGGAATCGGGAAGGGAGAATTGGCAGGGGTTGGGGGATGGTGAAGGGGGAATGTGGGGGAAACGGGGTGGGGAGGTTGAGGGGGAATAGGGTTGGGGGAAACAGGTCGTGGGGGTGTTGAAGGGCAAATAGAGGGTGGAGGGTTGAGGAGGGAATGGGGGTGTGAGGGGGAATAGGGAGGCGGTGAGTGAGAATAAGGAGGGAGTGAATGGGAATGGGATCTGGATGACTGATGAAGATGGTTGAGACAGGGCAGGAAGAGAAGGAGAGCAGAAATGGGGGTGAGGAGGAGTGGGTGAGAGTATAATGGGATGAGAGAGGAAGGGAAATTCCAGCGAGGAGGGCAGTTGGTGAGGAGAATGGGGTTCGAGCGGGAAGGTATAGTAGGGAGAAAGGGGGGATGAGTAGAATGGAGGATGAGGAGGGGAATGGAGGTGGGGTAGAGTGGGGAATGGGTAGGTAAAAGGGGAATGGGGGGAGGGACAAATAGAGAATGAGAGATTGAGTGGGCAATTAGAGGGTGAGGGGACAATGAGGGGATAATGATGGGAGTGGGAGGGTGAGGGGGTCAATGAGGGGAGTGGAAGGGTGGGAGGGTGAGGGGGTCAATGAGGGGAGTGGAAGGGTGGGGGGGGTAATGAGGGGAGAGGGAGGGTGAGGGGCTAATGAGGGGAGAGGGAGGGTGAGGGGGATAATGAGGGGACAGGGAGGGTGAGGGGGATAATGAGGGGAGGGTGAGGGTGAGTGAGTGGGTAAGGGGGGTTATGGGAGTGGAAGGGTAAGGGAGGTAATTAGGGGAGTGGAAGGGGGAGGGGGGTAATGAGGGGAGAGGGAGGGTGAGGGGGTAATGAGGGGAGTGAGAGGGCGGGGGGATAATGAGGGGAGAGGGAGGGTAAGGAGGTAATGGGAGTGGGAGGGTGAGGGGGTAATGAGGGGAGTGGGAGGGTGGGGGATAATGAGGGGAGCGGGAGGATGGGGAGGTAATGAGGGGAGAGAGAGGATGAGGGGGGTAATGAGGGGAAAGGGAGAGTGAGGGGCTAATGAGGGCAGAGGGAGGGTGAGGGGGATAATGAGGGGAGAGGGAGGGTGAGGGGGATAATGAGGGGAGAGGGAGAGTGAGGGGGTAATGAGGGGAGTGGGAGGGTGAGGGGTGTTATGGGAGTGGAAGGGTAAGGGGGTAATGAGGGGAGTGGAAGGGGGAGGGTGAGGGGAGTGGAAGGGGGAGGGTGAGGGGGTAATGAAAGGAGAGGGAGGGTGAGGGGGTAATGAAGGTAAGGGAGGGTGAGGGGTTAATGAAGGGAGAGGGAGGGTGAGGGCAGTAATGCGGGCAATGAGAGGGTGAGGGGGGAATGAGGGGAGAGGGAGGGTGAGCGGGGTAATGAGGGGTGAAGGAGGGTGAGGGGAATGGGAGGGTGAGGGGGTAATGGGGAGAGGGAGGGTGAGGGGATAATGAGGGGAGTGGGAGGGTGAGGGGGTAATGAGGGGAGAGGGAGGGTGAGGGGTAATGGGGGAGTGGGAGGGTGAGGGGTAATGAGGGCAGAGAGGGTGAGGGGGTAATGAGGGAGGTTGAGGGGGGTAATGAGGGGAGTGGGAGGTTGAGGGGGTAATGAGGGGAGAGGGAGGGGATTAGTAAGGAGAGAGAATGAGGGGAGTGAGGTGAGCGAGGGGGTAATAAGAACGCTGAGGGAGAAGTGAGGGGGTGATGAGGGAGAGTGTTAATGAGTGGAGTGGGAGCGTGAGTAGGTAGTGAGGAGGTAATGAGGGTCAGGGGTAATGAGGGTTAATGAAGAGGGTGAGGTGATAATGAGTGGAATGAGGGGTAATGGGAGGGGTGAGATGACTGAGGGAGGTTGTGAGGGGAGTAATGGGGGAGTGGGGTTAGGGAGGTGACTGAGGGGTTTGTGAGGGAGGGGAGTGAGGGAGGAGGTATTGAGGGGAGTGAGGGGGTTGTGAGGGAGGGGGTACTGAGAGGAGGTGTGGAGGGAGGAAAGTTAATGAGGCGGTTGGGTGTGAGGGAGGGGGTAGTGAGGAGGTGGAGGGGGTTGGGTGTGAGGGAGTGGTAAGGGTTTTGGGGGATGGGGAGTAAGGGGGGGTTGGGTGTGAGTAGAGTGATGAGGGTGTGTGAGGTAGGGGATGTCGAGGGAGGGGTAGTGAGGGGGTGGTGAGGAGATGGTGGTGAGGGAGGGGTAGTGAGGGAGGGGGTGTGGATGAAGGAGGGAGTGGAGGATGAAGGAGGGGGTGGTGATGAGGGGGTTGGTGATAAGGGAGGGGTAGTGAGGGAGGGGGTGGGAGTGGGGGGAGGGAGGGGGTGAGAGGGAGGGAGTGGTGAGGGAGGGGGTAGTGTGAGGGTAGTGAGGGAGGGGTAGTGAGGGGTGTAGTGAGGGAGGAGATGGTGAGGGAGGAGATGGTGAGGGAGGAGATGGTGAGGGAGGGATGGTGAGGGAGGGATGGTGAGGGGTGGTGGTGAGTGGTGAGGGGATGGTGAGGGAGGGTGTGGTGAGGGACGGTGTGGTGAGGGAGGGGGTAGTGAGGTAGGGGATAGTGAGTGAGGGGATGGTGAGCGGATGAAGGGAGGGGGTGGTGAGGGGGTGAAGGGAGGGGGCGGTGAGGGAGGGGGTAGTGAGTGAGTGGGAGGTAGTGAGGGGATGGTGGGGGAGGGGGTGGTGAGGGAGGGGGTGGTGAGGGAGGGGGTAGTGAGGGAGGGGGTGGTGAGTGAGGGGTTAGTGAGGGGATGGTGAGTGAGGGGTTAGTGAGTGAGGGGGTAGTGAGGGGGTGGTGGGGGAGGGAGGGGGTAGTGAGGGGATGGTGAGGGAGGGGTGGTGAGGGAGGGGGTAGTGAGGGGATGGTGAGGGAGGGGGTGGTGAGGGGATGGTGAGTGAGGGGGTGGTGAGTGAGGGGGTGGTGAGTGAGTGGGTAGTGAGTAAGGGGGTAGTGAGTGAGGGGGTAGTGAGGGGGTGGTGGGGGAGGGAGGGAGGGGGTGGTGAGGTGATGGTGAGGGAGGGGGTGGTGAGTGAGGGGGTAGTGAGTGACAGGTGGTGAGGGGGTAGTGAGTGAGTGAGGGGGTGATGAGTGAGGGAAGGGGTAGTGAGTGAGGGAGGGGGTAGTGGGGGGATTGTGAGGGAGGGGGTGGTGAGTGAGGGGATGGTGAGTGAGAGGGTAGTGAGTGAGGGGGGAGTGAGGGAGGGGGTAGTGGGGGGATTGTGAGGGGGGGATTGTGAGGGAGGGGGTGGTGAGTGAGGGGGTGGTGAGGGGATGGTGAGTGAGAGGGTAGTGAGTGAGGGGGTAGTGAGTGAGGGGGTGGGTTTGGTGAGGGGGTAGTGAGTGAGGGGGTGGGGGTAGTGAGTGAGGGGGTAGTGAGTGAGGAGATGGGGGTAGTGAGTGAGGGGGTAGTGAGTGAGGGGGTAGTGACTGAGGGAGTGGGGGTAGTGAGTGAGGGGGTGGGGGTGAGGGTAGTGAGTGAGGGGTTGGGTTGGTGAGGGGTTGGGGGTTATGAGTGAGGGGGTGGGGGGTGAGGGTGAAGTGAGTGAGGGGGTGGGGGGTGAGGGGTTGGGGGTAGTGAGTGAGGGGATGGGGGCTAGTGAGTGAGGGGGTGGGGGTAGTGAGTGAGGGGGTTGGGAGGTGATGGGGTAGTGAGTGTGGGGGTGAGGGGGTAGTGAGTGAGGGTGTGGGGGTAGTGAGTGAGGGGGTGGGGGGTGTGAGGGGGATGGGGTAGTGAGTGAGGGGGTGGGGGGTATGAGGGGGATGGGGTAGTGAGTGAGGGGGTTGGGAGGTGAGGAGGTAGTGAGTGAGGGGGTGGGAGTAGTGAGTGAGGGGGTTGTGAGTGAGGGGGTGGGGGGGGTGAGGGGGTAGTGAGTGAAGGGGTGGGGGTAGTGAGTGAGGGGGTGGGGGTAGTGAGTGAGGGGGTGGGGGGGTAGTGAGTGAGGGGGTGGGGGGGTAGTGAGTGAGGGTGAGGGGGTAGTGAGTGAGGGGGTTGGTGGGAGGGGGTAATGAGTGAGGGGGTGGGGGGTGGTGAGGGGGACGGGGTAGTGAGTGAGCAGGTGGGAGTGGTGAGGGGGAGGGTGGTGAGGGGGTGGGGGTAGTGAGTGAGGGGGTAGTGAGGGGATGGTTGGGGAGGGGGTAGTGAATGGGGGGTGAGGGTGAGGGGATAGTGAATGAGGGGGTGGGGGACTGAGGGTGAGGAGGTAGTGAATGAAGGGGTGGGGGAGTGAGGGGGTAGTGAATTAGGGGGTGGGGGTGAGGGGGTAGTGAGTGAGGGAGTGAGGGGGTGGGGGGGTGAGGGGGTAGTGAGTGAGCGGGTTGGGGGTAGTGAGTGAGGGGGTGGGGGTGGTGAGGGGGTGGGGGTACTGAGTGAGGGGGGTAGTGAGGGGATGGTTGGGGAGGGGGTAGTGAATGAGGGGGTGGGGGGTGAGGGTAGTGAATGAGGGGGTGGGGGGGTAGTGAGTGGGGTGGTGAGGGGGAGGGGGTAGTGAGTGAGTGGGTGGGGGAGTGAGGGGGTAGTGAGTGAGGGGGTGGGGTTAGGGAGTGAGGGGGTAGTGAGTGAGGGGGTGGGGTTAGGGAGTGAGGGGGTAGTGAGTGAGGGGGTGGGGTTAGGGAGTGGGGTTAGGGAGTGAGGGGGGTAGTGAGTGAGGGGGTGGGGTTAGGGAGTGAGGGGGTAGTGAGTGAGGGGGTGGGATTAGGGAGTGAGGGGGTAGTGAGTGAGGGGGTGGAGTTAGGGAGTGAGGGGGTGGGGTTAGGGAGTGAGGGGGTGGGGGAGTGAGGGGGTGGGGGAGTGAGGGGGTGGGGGTAGTGAGTGAGGGGGTGGGGGAGTGAAGGGGTAGTGAGTGAGGGGGTGGGGGAGTGAGGGGGTAGTGAGTGAGGGGGTGGGGGGTGAGGGTAGTGAGTGAGGGGGTGGGGGAGTGAGGGGGTGGGGGAGTGAGGGGGTAGTGAGTGAGGGGGTGGGGGGGTGAGGGTAGTGAGTGAGGGGGTGAGGGAGAGGGGGTAGTGAGTGAGGGGTGGGGGAATGATGTGGTGGGGGTAGTGAGTGAGGGGGTAGTGAGAGAGGGGGTGGGGGGTGAAGGTAGTGAGTGAGGGGGTGGGGGAGTGAGGGGGTAGTGAGTGAGGGGGTGAGGGAGAGGGGGTAGTGAGTGAGGGGGTGGGGGAGTGACGTGGTGGGGGTAGGGAGTGAGGGGGTAGTGAGTGAGGGGGTGGGGGGTGAGGGTAGTGAGTGAGGGGGTGGGGGAGAGGGGGTAGTGAGTGAGGGGGTGGGGGTGAGGGTAGTGAGTGAGGGGGTGAGGGAGAGGGGTAGTGAGTGAGGGGGTGGGGGTAGTGAGTGAGGGGGTGGGGGGTGAGGGTAGTGAGTGAGGGGGTGGGGGAGTGAGGGGGTGGGGGTAGGGAGTGAGGGGGTAGTGAGTGAGGGGGTGGGGGAGAGGGGGTAGTGAGTGAGGGGGTAGTGAGTGAGGGGGTGGGGGTAGTGAGTGAGGGGGGGGTGAGGGAGAGGGGGTAGTGAGTGAGGGGGGGGTGAGGGAGAGGGGGTAGTGAGTGAGGGGGTGGGGGTAGGGAGTGAGGGGGTAGTGAGTGAGGGGGTGAGGGAGAGGGGGTAGTGAGTGAGGGGGTGGGGGTAGGGAGTGAGGGGGTAGTGAGTGAGGGGGTGGGGGTAGTGAGTGAGGGGGTGGGGGTAGGGAGTGAGGGGGTAGTGAGTGAGGGGGTGGGGGTAGTGAGTGAGGGGGTGGGGGTTGTGAGTGAGGGTGAGGGTGGTGAGTGCGGGGGTGTGGCCCTGATCATCAGTCTTCGCTGGAAGCAGGAGCTCCTGCGTGTGATTGGCCAGTGTGTGTGTATGTCAGTGACGCACATCCGGGTGGCTGGCCAATCGGGAGGCCGGGAAGCTGCGGATTGGATACAGTGTTGGGGGCAATGTAACAGTTTGGGAATCCCCGCAGAGAGCGGCCGGCCCCGGGAGCCGGGAGCGCAGGTAGAGAGCCCCGTCCTCCTTCACCTTCCCCCCGGGGGGGGGGGGACTCGGGCTGACAGCCAGGGCTTCCCGATCCCGGGGGGGGGGGAACATGTGGCAGCTCATCGATGGTCTCGATCAGCTGGAGTGTAATGTGGCCGGCCTGGGTATACAGCCTGTGGGGAATAGGGGGCCAGCGAGGCGGGACCGACTGTATCGTGGCTGTATGGGGAGAGTGTGGGTGTACTATAGACTGCGGACAGCAGTGTACCAGCTCTGCGTTGGGCAGGGTGCGGGTGTGTAATATAGCCTCACACTGACTGCAACATGGCATCTGGTTGTCTGAGTACAGTCCATAGGGAATGTGATCTCGATAGTATCACAGATGTGATATGGCCTGTGGCACTCAAAGGCAAGATGTTGATTACGACAGGGGTATGATATGGGCTGTAGCAGCTACATACTTAATGTGATCTTAGGATAAGAGGATGGCAAGTGTGAGATATTGGTTTTAACTTGGGAATTTGACAGGATGCATGCTTTTGACTAACAAGTATGGCATATGTGAGAAATATTGACTGATTATGATAGGTATGTGTGATATTCACTAACACATGTTGAATGTTTGATATTGACTGACATGGGGCGTATGGCATCTATGTAACCGGAGTAGAGGAGTCTACATAATAGACTATAACAAGCAGTGCAGCAGGTGTGTGATATGGACTGATGCAGGCATATTGTAAAGCATGGAGAAAGTGAGGTCTGCAGATGCTGGAGATCAAAGTTGAAACTTTATTGCTGGAACAGCACAGCAGGTCAGGCAGCATCCAGGGAACAGGAGATTCGACGTTTCGGGCACAGGCCCTTCTTCAGGAATGAGCAGAGAGTGTTCAGCAGGAGAAGATAAAAGGTAGGGAGGAGGGACTTGGAGGAGGGGAGTTGGAAATGTGATAGGTGGAAAGAGGTCAAGGTGAGGGTGATAGGTCGGAGTAGGATGGAGGCGTAGAGGTCAAGAAGAAGACTGCAGGTCAGGAAGGCGGTGCCGGGCTGGAAGGATCCGGCTGAGACAAGGTGGGGGGAGGGGGGATGAAGAAACTGGTGAAGTCCAAGTTCATCCCCTGCGGTTGGAGGGTTCCCAGTCGGAAGATAAGACGCTCCTCCTCCGACCGTCGGGTTGTTGTGGTTTGGCGGTGGATGAGTCCAATGACCTGCATATCCTCGGTGGAGTGGGAGGGGGAGTTGAAATGCTGTGCCACAGGTTGGTTGGGTTGGTTCGTCCGGGTGGCCCAGAGGTGCTCTCTGAATCGCTCCGCAAGTAGGCGGCCTGTCTCCCCAATATAGAGGAGGCCACACCGGCTGCAGCGGATGCAGTAGATGATGTGGGTGGAGGTGCAGGTGAATCTGTGGCGGATATGGAAGTTTCCCTTGGGGCCTTGGAGAGAAGTGAGGGGGGAGGTGTGGGCGCAAGTGTTGCACCTCCTGCGGTTGCAAGGGAAGGTGCCGGGGGTGGTGGTTGGGTCGGTGGGGGGTGTGGATCTGACAAGGGAGTCGCGGAGGGAGTGGTCTCTACGGAAAGCTGATAGGGGAGGGGAGGGAAATATATCCTTGGTGCTGGGGTCTGTTTGGAGGTGGCGGAAGTGACGGCGGATGATGCGCTGTACATGGAGATTGGTGGGGTGGTAGGTGAGGACCAGTGGGGTTCTGTCCTGGTGGCGGTTGGAGGGGCGGGGCTCAAGGGCGGAGGAGCGGGTCTACGGAAAGCTGATAGGGGAGGGGAGGCAATTTCCCCCCCGACGTGGTCGACGGTGCCCTCCACCGCATCTCCTCCACTTCCCGCTCCTCCGCCCTTGAGAACCGCCCCTCCAACCGCCACCAGGACAGAACCCCACTGGTCCTCACCTACCACCCCACCAATCTCCATGTACAGCGCATCATCCGCCGTCACTTCCGCCACCTCCAAACAGACCCCAGCACCAAGGATATATTTCCCTCCCCTCCCCTATCAGCTTTCCGTAGAGACCACTCCCTCCGCGACTCCCTTGTCAGATCCACACCCCCCACCGACCCAACCACCACCCCCGGCACCTTCCCTTGCAACCGCAGGAGGTGCAACACTTGCGCCCACACCTCCCCCCTCACTTCTCTCCAAGGCCCCAAGGGAAACTTCCATATCCGTCACAGATTCACCTGCACCTCCACCCACATCATCTACTGCATCCGCTGCAGCCGGTGTGGCCTCCTCTATATTGGGGAGACAGGCCGCCTACTTGCGGAGCGATTCAGAGAGCACCTCTGGGCCACCCGGACGAACCAACCCAACCAACCTGTGGCACAGCATTTCAACTCCCCCTCCCACTCCACCGAGGATATGCAGGTCATTGGACTCATCCACCGCCAAACCACAACAACCCGACGGTCGGAGGAGGAGCGTCTTATCTTCCGACTGGGAACCCTCCAACCGCAGGGGATGAACTTGGACTTCACCAGTTTCTTCATCCCCCCTCCCCCCACCTTGTCTCAGCCGGATCCTTCCAGCCCGGCACCGCCTTCCTGACCTGTAGTCTTCTTCTTGACCTCTCCGCCTCCATCCTGCTCCGACCTATCACCCTCACCTTGACCTCTTTCCACCTATCACATTTCCAACTCCCCTCCTCCAAGTCCCTCCTCCCTACCTTTTATCTTCTCCTGCTGAACACTCTCTGCTCATTCCTGAAGAAGGGCCTGTGCCCGAAACGTCGAATCTCCTGTTCCCTGGATGCTGCCTGACCTGCTGTGCTGTTCCAGCAATAAAGTTTCAATATTGTAAAGCATGTTTGTTATCAGGTATTGGTACTTGTCTGAATATTAGACACAGTAACAGTTTGTCCAGCTGGTTTGCCTTTTATGATTTTGTATTTTTGGCCTTTGACCTTGTATCTTTCCCGGTGATGGAAGTTTGGGAGCCGGGAAGATTATAATCTCGATTTACAGTTTTGGTGATGTCTGGATTCAGAGTATTTTTGGAGGTGGTCCTAGTTTTTAAGTCACATGACCCTGAGCTAATTCCTTGTGTTTTGTGAAAGAATAATGTACCAAAGGTTATCCTGTGGATCAACAGTTTGAAAATGGGGGAAAAGAAGTCCTCTATGTCGCATTCTTTGTGACCATGGGGTGACCCTAATTACCTTCCAGACAATTAAACACTTTTAAAGTGCAGTTACTGCTCTGAAGTAAGAAAGACTGTTACGAAACTTGAGACAGACTGGGAATACAGCAAAAAGGAAGGATAACTGAGGACATCTTATGACTTTCAATATCTCTAATGATAAAAAAGTTAACATTAAGGCATTTTACCTGAATGTTCGTAGCATTCGTAACAAAGCAGACGAACTAATGGCACAGATCATTGTGAATGATTATGATGTGGTAGGCATCACAGAGACGTGGTTATAGGGGGGTCAGGACTGGCAGTTAAACATCCATGCATTTTCAACTTATTGAAAAGACAGGGAGGTGGGCAGAGGGGGCGGGGATGCCTTGTTAGTTAAGAACAAAATTAAATCTATGGCACTGAATGACATAGCGTCGGATGATGTGGAGTCTGTGTGGGTGGAATTGAGGAACCACAAAGGCAAAAAAACCCATAGTGGGAGTTATGTACAGACCTCCTAACAGTGGTCAGGACCAGGGGCGCAACATGTACCGGGAAATAGAGAAGGCATGTCAGAAAGGCAAGGTCACGGGTGATCATGGGAGACTTCAATATGCAGGTGGACTGGGTAAATAATGTTGCCAGTGGATCCAAAGAAAAGGAATTCATGGAATGCTTACAGGATGGCTTTTTGGAACAGCTTGTCATGGAGCCCACAGGGAGCAGGCTATTCTGGACCTAGTGCTATGTAATGAACCAGACTTTATAAAAAATCTTAAAGTAAGGGAACACTTAGGAAGTAGCGATCATAATATGGTAGAGTTCAGTCTGCAGTTTGAAAGAGAGAAGGCAAAATCGGATGTAATGGTGTTACAGTTAAATAAAGGTAATTATGAGGGCATGAGAGAGGAACTGACGAAAATAGACTGGAAGCAGAGCCTAGCAGGGAAGACAGTAGAAAAAAAATGGCAGGAGTTTGTGGGTAAAATTGAGGACACTGTACAGAGGTTCATCCCCAAGAAGAGAAAGATTATGCAGGGAGGGATTAGACAGCCATGGCTGACAAAGGAAGTCAGGAAATCTATCAAAGAAAAAGAGAGATCCTATAAAGTGGCCAAGAGCACTGGGAAATCAGAAGATTGGGAAGGCTACAAAAACAAACAGAGGATAACAAAGAGAGAAATAAGGAAGGAGAGGATCAAATGTGAAGTTAGGCTAGCCAGTAACATTAGAAATGATAGTAAAAGTTTCTTTCAATACATAAGAAACAAACGACAGGCAAAAATAGACATTGGGCCACTTCAAACTGATGCTGGAAGTCTAGTGATGGGAGATAAGGAAATAGCTGGAGAAATTAATAAGTACTTTGCATCAGTCTTCACAGTGGAAGACATGAGTAATATCCCAACAATTAAAGGGAGTCAGGGGGCTGAGTTGAGTATGGTTGCCATTACAAAAGAGCAAGTGCTAGAAAAGCTAAAAGGTCTTAAAATTGATAAATCTCCTGGCCCCGATGGGCTACATCCTAGAGTTCTGAGGGAGGTGGCTGAGGAAATAGCGGAGGCGTTGGTTGAGATCTTTCAAAAGTCACTGGAGTCCGGGAAAGTCCCAGATGATTGGAAGTTCGCTGTTGTAACCCCCTTGTTCAAGAAAGGATCAAGGCAAAAGATGAAAATTATAGGCCAATTAGCCTAACCTCGGTTGTTGGTAAAATTATAGAATCCATCATTAAGGATGAGGTTTCTAAATTCTTGGAAGAGCAGTGTCAGGTTAGAACAAGTCAACATGGATTTAGTAAGGGGAGGTCGTGCCTGACAAACCTGTTGGAGTTCTTTGAAGAGGTGACAAGTAGGTTAGATCAGGGAACCCAGTGGATGTTATCTACCTAGACTTCCAAAAGGCCTTTGATAAGGTACCACACGGGAGGCTGCTGAGCAAGGTGAGGGCCCATGGTGTTCGAGGTGAGCTACTGGTATGGATTGAGGATTGGCTGTCTGACAGAAGGCAGAAAGTTGGGATAAAAGGTTCTTTTTCGGAATGGCAGCCGGTGACAAGCGGTGTCCTGCAGGGTTCAGTGTTGGGGCCGCAGCTGTTCGCATTATATATTAATGATCTGGATGAAGGGACTGGGGGCATTCTAGCGAAGTTTGCCGATGATACAAACTTAGGTAGACAGGCAGGTAGTACTGAGGAAGTGGGGAGGCTGCAGAAGGATCTAGACAGTTTGGGAGAGTGGTCCGGGAAATGGCTGATGGAATTCAATGTGAGCAAATGCGAGGTCTTGCACTTTGGAAAAAAGAATACAAGCATGGACTACTTTCTAAACGGTGAGAAAATTCGTAAAGCCAAAGTACAAAGGGATCTGGGAGTGCTAGTTGAGGATTCTCTAAAGGTAAACATGCAGGTTGAGTCCGTGATTAAGAAAGCGAATGCAATGTTGTCAATTATCTCAAGAGGGTTGGAATATAAAAGCACTGTTGTGCTACTGAGACTTTATAAAGCTCTGGTTAGGCCCCATTTGGAATACCGTGTCCAGGTTTTGTCCCCACACCTCAGGAAGGACATACTGGCACTGGAGCATGTCCAGCGGAGATTCACACGGATGATCCCTGGAATGGTAGGTCTAACATGTGAGGAATGGCTGAGGATCCTGGGATTGTATTCATTGGAATTTAGAAGATTAAGGGGAGATCTAATAGAAACTTACAAGATAATACATGGCTTGGAGAGGGTGGACGCTAGGAAATTGTTTCCGTTAGGCGAGCAGACTAGGACACAGCCTTAGAATTAGAGGGGGTAAATTCAGAACAGAAATGCGGAGACATTTCTTCAGCCAGAGAGTGGTGGGCCTGTGGAATTCATTGCCGCAGAGTGCAGTGGAGGCCGGGACGCTAAATGTCTTCAAGGCAGAGATTGATAAATACTTGATGTCACAAGGAATTAAGGGCTACTGGGAGAATGCGGGTAAGTGGAGTTGAAATGCCCATCAGCCATGATTGAATGGCAGAGTGGACTCGATGGGCCGAATGGCCTTACTTCCGCTCCTATATCTTATGGTCTTATGGAAACAGCAATACGATAATAATCTGATTGGAGGTTTTTTTTTGATAATCATTGGCACAGGGAAAACTCTGTTCACAGTGAAGCCAAACAGTTTTCGCTGCATATGTTTCTGGGTGTGAGCTGCAGCTGAGGGAGTGTTGCACTGCCTGGGGATAAATGAAAACACCTCCTGCCCCCTCTGGTGCACCTAATAGATCCCACAAAAATGAGCAGCAAACCTCTCCACTGTGTCCCTAACCATAATCCAGCATTGATCCCTCAATTGATATCACGGAGTCAGATGCCCTGTGGCTGTTGTGGGAGGTTGCTGTTTCTAAATTGGTGACCTGTGTAATAATAGTACGAGAGACACAAACCCACCTAATATTTAAAAAGTGTTTAGACGTACACTTACGCTGCCAAGGCTTACACGACTATGGGGCAAGTGCTGGAAAATGGAAATAGAATAGTTAGAACAAATTCCCTATCCTGTGTGAAGAAATTCCTCCTCATGTCTGTCTGACCCCTCATTCTGAGATGATGCCCTCTGGCCCTTGACTCTCACAAATGGTAACAACCTGTCTGCATCTACTCTGTCAAGTCCCTGAGGACTCTTGTAAATTTTAGTAAGGTTGGAAACCTCCCCCCTGGCATCTTCCTGCGTTCCAATGAGTATAAGCCTAATCTACTCAAACTCTCCTTCCTGGTACCAACTGGGTGAACCTTCTTGGGACTATCTCCATCGTTATATATCTTTCTTTAGATGAGGGCACTGCAACTACAATCTTAGAATCCCTACAGTGTGGAAACAGGCCTTTCAGCCCAACAAGTCCACACTGACCCTCCGAAGAGTAGCCCACCCAAACCCATTCCTCATTACTCTATATTTAACCCTGATTAATGCACCTAACCTACCATCCCTGAACACCATGGGCAATTTAGCATGGCCACTTCACCCAACCTGCACATCTTTGGATTGTGGGAGGAAACCCATTCAGACACGGGGAGAACATGCAAACGCCACACAGTCGCCTGAGGCTGGAATCGAACCCAGGTCCCTGGCGCTGTGAGGCAGCAATGCTAACCACTGAGCCACCATGCTGCCTATGAGTGTTTCACCATCTGAAAAATACTTTGGGGTGAGCTGCAGTTGTGTAGATGCTACATAAATACAAACTTAGAAAATTTTATCCTGAGTTGAATGAAGTGACAATCTTTTGAATCAGTTGACGGGGGCTACTTCATGAAAAGAAGTCGACATTGGAATCAGTTATAGTCATGCAGTACAGAACTAGGCCCTTCAACCTAACCCGTCCATGCCAACCAAGTTTCCCAAAGTGAACTATTCCCATTTGTCTGCGTTTTGCCCATTCCCTCTCAGCCTTTCCTTTCCATGACCAAATGTCTTTTAAATGTTGTAATTGTATCAGTCTCCATAAATCAGGTTGGGATTGTCCCAAGCAACCTCACCAGAGACTTTTTCTGACTGTGAAGGGAAGTCGATGGTTTGGCTCATCACCTTGGAATGGACCTGGCACCCAAGAATAAACACCAATTGCCAATGTGATAAAAAGTCTCCAAATATTGGAACAGCAAACCCTCAATGTGCTGACATCATTGGCAGAACATTAATTACAGGAGTTGGGATGTCATATTGTAGCTGTGCAGAACATTGAGGCCACTGCTGGAGTACTGTGTACAGTTCTGGTCGCCCTGCTAAAGGAAGGATATTATTAAATTGGACAGGGTACAGAAAAGATTTACAAGGATGTTACCAGGTCTGGAGGATCTGAGTTATAGAGAGATGCTGGGACATTTTTCCTCAGAGTCTGTGGGGTGACCTTTATAGAGGTTTATAAAATCGTGAGAAGCAGAGTTAAGGTGAAGAGCTGAGGGTTTTTTCCCCTGGGGAGGGCAGTCCAAAAATAGAGGTTTAAGGTGAGAGGGGAAAGATATAAAAGGGAGCTGACTGAAGGGTCTGTTTCCATGCTGTGGGAGTCTGATTCTGTTTACACATGGTATTGTATGTCGACTGTCTTTCTGGCACACAGATGCCAACTTGGAAATCATGTGATCAACGATTTGGTTGACCCACTGAAAAGGACCAGCAAAGGCATTTTAAAGAGACTAAGAGCAGGTCAGTAGTTGAGGCAGAGGGGAGATTGATTCAACACTTGTAAAATCAGGCCTGAGTTTATTGGAGGACCTGAATTTAAAAAGACCTGAGCATTCTTGGTAATTAGGTGATACATTGCTCATGGTTCTGGATGTAGGTTCATGAACCTTCCAGCTCAGCGAGCAAACCTACATCCAGAACCTCAACCTGAGCTACAAATCTTCTCAAAACTCACTAATTGGTAATGGTGTTATTGACTAATCCCAATTACCAAGCTTTACTAATGAGACTATACCAGGCTCTGACACAAGGTGAGGCAAACACCCACTGATAGAGAGATTTGACAAAAGCCTCTTACTTCTCCCTGAACACAATCTACTCCCATGTGTTAGAGGAAGGATTTTATTAAACTAGAGAGGGTTCAAAAAGGATTTACCCGGATGTAGCCAGGAATGGAAGATTTGTGATATAGGGAGAGGCTGGATAGGCTAGGACCTTTTTCACTGGAGTGTAGGAGGTTGAGGAGTGACCTTATTGAGGTTTATAAAAACATGAAGGGGTATAGATAAGGTGAATGGCAGGTGTCTTTTCCCCAGGGTGGGGGATTTCAAGTCTAGGGTTTTTAAGGTGAGATGGGAAAGATTTGAAAAGGACATGAGGGAAAATTTTTTTTTACAAGAGGATGGTTTGTGTGTGGAATGAGCTTCCAGAGGAAGTGGTGAGAATGGGTACAGTTACAACGTTTAAGAGACATTTGGATAAGTACATGAAGAGGAAAGGGTTGGAAGGATATGGGCCAGGAGCAGGCAGGTGGGACTAGTTTAGTTTGGGATTAGGGTCAGCATGGACTGGTTGGACCGAAGGGTCTCTTTCCATTGCTGTATGACTCTATCTGCTATGGTTTAATTGACCCATGCACTGGATCTCAAAACGTTACTTTCTGTAAGAAATCTACCTAAAGCACACATTAACGAGTGCTCAGACCCCATCCCCCCACCCACCCCTGAAGGGGAACCTGGCCCGTAGATTTATCACTTGCAGACTGAAATGATGTTCTTTTTGCCAGTTAGTTTCAGCTTACCCTCCTTCAAGCGGATCCTGTGTCCTTGTGTTCTACTGATCTGGAGGAGGGGTAATAACAGGTCACGGTCTTCACTATCTGGAATCCGCAAAACAGCAATAATGTTGCTTTGCAGCTTCCTGCTTTCCAGTGAGAACAAGTCCAGTTTACATCTTTGCTCCTTTAAACCCAATCTCTCCAGCCACTCGAGTCATTTGTCATCTTCCAACCCTCTTAGTCCCTGCCAGGACCTTCCTGTCCTGCGGGGATCAGGACCTTCCTGAGTGTGGTTGCACCACAGATTCATAAAATAGCTTACTATTTTGGTTCAATTTTCAACGAATCATTGGATCCCTGCAGTGCAGAAAGAGGCCATTCGGCCTGTCGTGTCTGCACTGACCCTCTAAAGGGAAAGTGAGGATGTGGGTAGTGAGGGGAGAGAGAGGATGCCAATCCACACCTGTGCCCCTACCCTATCCCCATAACTCTGCATTTCCCATTGACGGTCCACCTTAACCTGCACGTCTTTGGACTGTGGGAGGAAACTGGAGCACCCGGAGGAAAGCCATGCAGGGAGAATGTGCAAACTCCACACAGCCTACGCACCTGTGGTGGTAAATTCAGTCACAGTCCTTGCAAACACAGTTAAGACCATAAGGCGTAGGAACAGAATTAGGCTATTCAACCCATCGAGTCTGCTCTGCCATTCAATCATGGCTGATAAATTACTCAATCCCATTCTCCCACTTTCTCCCCATAACCGTTGATCCCCTTGACAATCAAAAGATTCATTTGCAATGTGGTTAATCCTACCGGTTCCTCACCGGTGTTCCAATTCCCTCTTCCAACCGGCTCAGGGACCTCTTACATCTCATTAACTGCGGGTGATTAGGAATTGATGGGTGTTTGAAAATCTCACATTAATTGCATGCATTTGCTGCACGTTACTCTCCCTGGTCGTGTGGTTGCTCAGATGTGGCTCTGTCACCAGTGCAGCCCAAGTTCAATTCCCGGTCAGGAATGACACCTTGTGATCAGCTGTGATATCCTGTTAAATAGTGGAGCAGACTTCGATGTCTGAATGACATATGTCTGCTCCTGCTTTCAGTTATTCTGAACTTGAGTGAGGGCAGGCACTTTGTCTTTACTGACATTTAATCAGAATATCCAATAGTTGTGGATAAAGGACAAACCACAACCTGTGTTTATTGTAGGAATCAAATAGTTTTCAACTCCAACCTGCAGATGAGATGTTGCATTGAGATTCTGTTTTCCCTGCTTGGAAATATTAAAATCACAGAAAAAAATACAGGTTACTACTCCCATGACAGTGCTGAGGCAGTGCTGCAGTGTTGAAGGTGCTGACTCCCAGAGGCGATGTTAGGCTGATGACTCTCTACTCTTTTGGATGAAAGATCTGTGGCCACTTAAAGGATGGGTGTTATCCTCAGTGTCCTGCCCGATATTTGTCTCTCCAACAAACAATGCCCCCCAAATAAAAATCACCTGGTCGTTATCCCATTGTACAAAGAACAATACAGCACAGGAACAGGCCCTTCGCCCCTCCAAGCCATGCTGACACATTTTGCCCAGTGTCCACTGACAGGACTCGTATCCCTCTATTCCCTTCTCATTCATGTATTCGTCCAGGTGGTTCTTGGGCGCTGTTTATGGGGGAGCATTCTGTGCGCAAATTGGCTGCTGCATTTCAGAAGTAACTCTTTGAGATACAAGGGATATCCTCGAGTTGTGAAAGGAGCTATACAATTGTCAGTCATTAATAATAGGACAACGCTGTTGGATTCACATTGTGGTTAAATGTAATTGGATGGTTGTTGAGAGCTACATTTCAATAAATCTGCGCATGTGTCTCTCTCCTTGGCTTTCCGAGGTAGTAAGTGATTCACGGCCTGTGTTACGGAACATTCACTGTGTGGTAAGCAACTTCTGCTTCCTGCTTGTAAAAGTCTGTTTCCTGTTGACTTTTTTTTCCCCCACAGGTGTGTCACCTTTTCTTGTTTATAAATTCCTTGGTCTACATCTTCCATTGTAACTGCCCACCTAAACATGTCACACAGTAATAGCCGAGATAAGAACGACAGAACCAGGAGCAGGAGTAGGCCGTCTGACCCTTCCAGCCTGCTCTGCCATTCAGTAAGATCATGGCTGATCTTCTCATGGCCTCAGCTCCACTTACCCGCCCACCCACCGTAACCCTTAATTCCTTCATTGTTCAAACGCCTATCTATCTTTACCTTAAAAACATTCAATAGGGTAGCCTCAACTGCTTCGCTGGGCAGGGAATTCCACAGATTCCCAATCTTTTGGGTGAAGAAGTTCCTCCTCAACTCCGTCCTAAATCTGTCCTCCCTTATTTTGAGGTTACACCCCCTAGTTCTAGTTTGACCCTCCAGTGAAAACAACCTCCCAGTTTCCATCGTATTGATTCCCTTCGTAATTTCACGTCACTATAAGAGCCCCCCCCATTCTTCCAAATTCCAATGGCTGTTGTCCCAGTCTACTGAGTCTCTCCTCATAAGCCAATCCCCTGAACTCCGGAATCAGTCTCGTGAACCTCCTCTGCACCCCCAAATAGAGGGAGACACCCATTTAATCAGGAAGGGAATCAAAGGTTATGGGGAAGAGGACTATGATTGGATTGAATGATGGAGCAGAGTCGATGATCTGAATGCCCCCTGCCTATTGTTAGAATATACTCAGCGCTGTAGTAGACATGCCTGGGTCTTTCTGAATCGAGAGAAATGGGGATTGGGCATAATAGTGGAGTTGAAGCCCAAGACCAGCTGTGATTGTATTGAATGGTAGAGTATGTACAATGGGCTGAATGGGCTCCTGTTTCTTGTCTAATTGTACCTATGATTCAATCTAGTTCATCACATGGACCCGAACGGCACCCAGCTGGAACCTGAGCTCTCGCAGCAAGACACCCCGTGCCTGATTGTAGAGGACTCCCAGGCTGAGAGTGTGCTGTCGGAGGATGACCCTGAGCAGAGCTACCGGAATCTCCAAGCCCGGTGCCTGTCGAACCTGCAGCCCCGCACACACAGCCCAGTGTTGGTGAGTACTCTCTGACCATTCGATGAGGTTGCAGGATCGGCGACAAAGTTTCTGACCAAGACTATGTATTCTCAACGGCAAAATGGTAAAGCATTGAATGTGCTTAGGAGGCTTTAGTCTGTATCTAACCCCAATGTGTCCCTGTCCTGGGAGTGTTTGATGGCGGACAATGTAGAGGAAGCTTTACTCTGTATCTACCCCTGTGCTGGGAGTGTTTGATGGAGACAGTGTAGAGGGAGCTTTACTCTGTATCTAACCCCGTGCTGTCCCTGTCCTGGCAGCGTTTCATGGGGACAGTATTGAGGGAGCTTTACTCTGTATCCTGAAGAAGGGCCTGTGCCCGAAACGTCGAATCTCCTGTTCCCTGGATGCTGCCTGACCTGCTGTGCTGTTCCAGCAATAAAGTTTCAACTTTGATCTCCAGCATCTGCAGACCTCACTTTCTCCTTACTCTGTATCCAACCCTGTGCTGTGAGTGTTTGATGGGGGACAGTGTAGAGGAAGCTTTACTCCTGTATCTGACCCTGTGCTTTCCATTGTCCGGGAAGTGTGGAGGGAACTTTAGTCCATTTCTAACCCTGTGCTGTCCCTGTCCTGGGAGTATTTTATGGGGGACAGCGTAAAGATGGCTTTTTTTCTGTATCTAACCTTGTGCTGTCCCTGTCTTGGGATTGTTTGCTCAGAGGGACAGGTAGAGGGAGCTTTACTCTGTACCTGACGCTTGCTGTCCCTCTCCTGGAAGTGGTTGATGGGAATAGTGTCAAGAGAGCTTTACTTTATATTTACTTTTATTTTGAAAGAGTAGAGGGAGCTTCACCCTATATCTAACCTGTGCTGTCTCAGTCTGGGAGTCTTTGACATGGATGGTGTAGAAGGAGCTTTAGTCTTAATCTAACTCAGTGCTGTCGCTGTCCTGGGAGTGTTTGATAGGGACAGTTTATGGGGAGCTTTACTTCTGGTTTAAAAGAGTAAAATGTTCTCCAGTCTGTCAATCTTGCTGTCTTACAAATGTGTCAAGTCACTAATCATACATGGTGGTCTGGTGTCTTGGCAGACACAGCTTGCTCAGGAAGTACAAGCGTGAGAAATTTTCTGTCATTCTTCCAGGACAACACTCAGGTTTCAACCTGAATTCACCACACACATGCTTCAAAAACAGGAGAAGTGAGCTGGGCAGCTTGTTCTTAGCAGGCTTTCCCCCAGCTAACTCCAGAACAGAGACTCTGCAGACACTGTGCCAACAGACCCACGGTAAACCAATGAAGTGAAACAACCAAGATTCGTCCAGGCAACCAAGAACAGCAATTATAACAAGTCACACAATTTCCAAGGAGCCTCGTTTTAAATAGAAGTTCTGATATCTTTTCATTAATCATTGTTTTTTATTTTGGAAAGAGAAAACATCTAGAAATCTCCCAAACTCTTCAAACTAGGGATTTCAAGACTAGAGGGCATATATTTAAGGTGAGAGGAGAGAGATTAAAAAAAGGACATAAGGGGCAACCTTTTTACACACAGAGTGGTTTGTGTTTGGAATGAAATTCCAGAGGGCGTGGTGGATGTCCATTCAGTTGCGACATTTAAAAAGCATTTGGATAAGATTAGAATACCTACAGTATGGAAACAGGCCCTTCAGCCCACCAAGTCCACACTTACCATCCAAAGAGTAACCCACCCAGCCCCATTCCCCCTACCATGTATTTACCCCTGACTATTGCATCTAACACTACGGGCAATTTAGCATGGCCAGTTCACCTGACCTGCACATCTTTGGACTGTGGGAGGAAACTGGAGCACCCGGAGGAAACCCACGCAGACACGGGGAGAATGTACAAACTCCACATGGATAATCGCCTGAGGCTGGAATTGAAACAGGTCCCTGGCACTTTGAGGCAGCAGTGCTAACCACTAAACCACCGTGCTGTCCCAAGTACATGAATAAAAAATGTTTGGAGGGATATGGGCAAAGTGCATAACAGATGGGACTAGCTTAGTTTGGGATTGTAGTCAGCATGCACTGGTTGCACTGAAGGGTCCGCTTCTGTGCTTTATGACTGTGCCTGTGACTCGATTAGATGTGGTGTGGTTTGTGTGACTGCTGAGACTCTGAGGTGTCCCCGTGTGTTGGATGTTGCAGGAGCTGATTGCTGGCCCACAGGCAGCCAAGACCTCGGCAGGAGGCGACAAAGAGATCTCTGGCCGGAAGGAGATGCATCACAAAGGTGAGTGACGGTGGAACCGAAGTCCCATTGCCACCAGCAGCCTCGCTCGGGGGACAGATCTGTGAGCGTGCATTCATCAGATTGCTGAACAAGTAACCCCCTCTCAGGAAGTTCAAGTCCCAATTGACCACTCTCAGCAAAGCTGAGATTAAGCAGTAACGATGGGTTACTTTACCTAGAGAGTGGTGAGGGCATGGAATGTGCTGCCTGTGGGAGTGGCAGAGTCAGAATCTTTGGCGACCTTTAAGCGGCAATTGGATAGGTACATGGATGGGTGCTTAAACTAGGACAAATGTTCGGCACAACATCGTGGGCCGAAGGGCCTGTTCTGTGCTGTATTGTTCTATGATGGAGTGCAGCACTATTTTGGGAGATGGCGGTGATGTCTTTTGGATGAGATGTTGAAATGAAGCCACTGGTGCCCTGAAAGGTAGATGTGAAAGATCTCACAGCCCCACTATTCTGATGAAAAACAAGGGTGTTCTCATTGGTCAATATTCATCGTTCGATGAACTTTGCTCACACAGACTACCTAGTCATTGTCACGTTACTGTTTGTGGGAACTGGCTGCTCTCGACAATTATGGCTGCACTTCAGAAAGGATTTTTTAGATTAGATTCCCTTACAGTGTGGAAACAGGTCCTTCGGCCCAACAAGTCAACACCGACCCTCTGAAGAGTAACCCACCCGGAACCATTTCCCTCTGACTAATGCACCTAACACTACCGGCAATTTAGCCTGGCCAATTCACCTAGCCTGCACATCTTTGGACTGTGGGAGGAAACCGGAGCACCGGAGGAAACCCACGCAGACACGGGGAGAACGTGCAAACACCACACAGTCAGTCACCCGAGGCTGGAATCGAACCTGGGTTTCCGGTGCTGTGAGGCAGCAGTGCTAACCACTGAGCCACCCACTGTTCGTACAGCGTTTTGGAACTTCCTGAACTTGGGAAAGGCACAATATAAATGCAGGTCTGGAAAAAGGAATACCCAGCATTCCCATGGTGAGGCAGTGTAGTGAGGCAGGGTAGTCTCTGATTTGCCTTGGGGGGTTCCTGGCAGGGGGTATGATTGATTGAGGGAGCAGGCAGCCTGGACTGAAGCACAATGGATCACAGTGTTCTGTTCATGGTGATGTACCAGGAGGTGTGAAGGGTCAGCAATCTGGAGCTATGTTTATTGGTTGGGGAAGTGGGAGAGGGAGAAAAATTGCTAAAAAGTTGGGGAAGTGCACAGGTAATGTAGAAAGTTGATTGGAACATTAGCCTTTAACATGAGGGCTCTGCACTTGGATGTAGGGGTCTCACCTTGAATTGGCTTCAAACTGGAGCTTATGGGGTTAAATAATTAAGACTGATTGTGGGGGTTTGTCACCCTTGAAACAGCAGAGGTTACAGAGATGATCGAACCAGACTTTTTAGGATCAGTGAGATGCAGAGGGGGTCTTTCTTGTGTGAGGAGGGGGACGTGGGGTCAGATTGGGGACCCACTGATGTGACCCTCCAGCAGTGACGGCAGGAGGGGGTGACGCAGTGAAACTTGTAACCAAGACCCACCCACCCTACCCCAAAGGGCTGCTGAGACCGGGGTGGGGGGGTGTTCAATTAAAAATGTCAAATTTGAGTTAGGGGTTACAGGAGCAAGCTGGCCAGTTAGGACAGAGGTCGGCGAAGAATGGGCTGGAGGGGCTGAATGGCCACCCCATGGGTATAATGCCAGCGTTTCCAAGTCAGTACCTGGTTCCCCCACTGGGCTAATTATCCAGGGCCAAGAGTGTGGTGTGGTGCTGGAAAAGCACTTCAGGTCAGGCAGCATCCAAGGAGCAGGAGAATCGACATTTTGGGCAAAAGCCTTTCGTCAGGCTGTGCTTTTCCAGCACCACACTCTCGACTCTGGTCTCCAGCTTCTGCAGTCCCCACTTTCTCCTGACCATCGAGGGCTAATGGTCTGGGGCATGTGTTCAAATCCTGCTGCAGTGGCTGGTGGAATTTAATGCTCAGTTGGACTGAGGCCTCTTGTGGCACTGTGGTAGCGTCCCTTCCTCTGATCCAGGAGGCTTGTGTCCAAGTCCCGCTTGCTCCAGAGGTCTTTAATAACAACTCCCAACGGGTTGATTAGAAAATACAGTGGAATTGAAAACTAGCTTCAGGGTTGGTGACTGTGAGAGTATCATGGGTTGTTGTAAAAACCCATTGGGTTCACACATGCTCTTTAGGGAGGGAAATCTGCCGTCCTTACCTGGTCTGGCCAGTATCTGACTCCAGTCCCACAGCGATGTGGATGACATTTAACTGTCTGCTGGAGTGTCCCAGTGAGCCGGGCGACTAGCTACGGACAACAGCACCAGCGACACCTACATCCCTGAATGAATAAAGGGAAAGTAATGATGATAGGTTGCAGTGTGTAGGGGCTGATGGTGATACCAGGCCTGTTGTGTGGGCTGTGCCTACTCTTTTCCGAATACCTTTTAGTCAGGCAATTCCTTGCCTATTCACCCTAGCCTTGGTTTTATAGAAGTTTATAAAATCATGAGGGGCATGGATTGGGTGAATAGTGAAGCTCTTTTCCCAGGGTAAGGGAGCCAGAAACTAGAGGGTATAGGTTTAAGGTGAGAAGGGAAAGATTTACCTTTTCGCACAGAGGGCAGTGCGTGTATAGAATGAGCTGCCAGAGGACGTGGTGGAGGCTGGTACAATTACAGCATTTAAAAGGCATCTGGATGGGTATATGAATAGGAAGGGTTTAAAGGGATATGGGCCAAGTGTTGGCAAATGGGACTAGATTAATGTTGGACTGAAGGGTGCAACTGTACAGCTCTATGGCTCTAGTTCTGTCGTATGACGGTGAATCACCATTTGATGGTGGAAGGGCATGTTAGCTGTGTTGACCAATCAAATCCAGTTCCAGTTGCTAAGGATGAAGACTACATCAGTGCATCCAATAACCACAGTCACTCTGGCAACTGCTAAGGTGGAGGTGAAGCTGCCTTCCTGAGGGCTGGGGACAGTATGGGGAAATGCGGAGCATCGGAGGCGACCATATAGAGGTTTATATAAACGGGAGGGGCATGGATAGGGTGAATGGCAACCGTCTGTTTGCCAGGGGTGGGGAGCTAGGGGGCATGTTTTTTCTAAGGTGAGAGGTGAACGATTTTAAAAAACAGAAGGGGCAAAGTATTTACACAGAGGGTGGTTTGTGTGTGAAATGAACTTCCTGAGGAAGTGATGGATGAGGGCACAGTTAATAGACATTTGGATAAGTCCATGGATAGGGAAGGTTTGGAGGGATATGTGCCGGGAACAGGCAGGTGGGACTAGTTCAGTTGGAATGGACTGGTTGGTCTGAAGGGTCTGTTTCCACACTCTGTGACTCGATGACATTGTTCCACTCTCCAGAGCTGAACCGTTACGGTGGAACCCTCATCGCCATTGATGAGCCTTTCAACTCTGCCACACACCCCCCCCCCTTCACTACGTTTGTGTTTGTTGTTTTCTTTCAGTTCTGGGCACCATGGAAACAACGGCGTGTCAGAAGTCTGGTGAACCATCCATTCCTTCGATGGAGGGTCTGTCAGAGCCAAAGGTGCAAAGCCGGTGAGTGGCTGTGTGTGTGTGAGTGGCTGTGTGTGTGTGAGTGCGCGCGCCCCCCTCTTCCCCGCCCCCCTCTACCCTCACTCTCCCCCCACACCCCTCTACACCTCCCTCTCTTTCTCTCTTCTCCCCTCCCTTCCCCTCTCCCCCACTCTCAGCACCCCCTTTCTTCCCCGCTCTGTGTCTCTCCCCCCACTCCCCACAGTCACTGCCAGATCTGCTGAGTTTCTCCAACAGGTTTGGTTTTGATTTGGTACATTCTGAGGTTGTGAAAGCCGCTACGTAAATGGTATAAATAGTTTGTCCATCAACAAAGACCTGGCCAAGCTCTGCTCACCCAGTAACTGTCATGTTACTGAGATAGTCTCATTTCCTGCTCACCCAGCCCTGTCTCCCACCCTCCTCACCAACCACTACCGCCTCCTGGTGACTCAGACTTGCACTTTTCATTTGTCCACGGGGATATCACCCCCTCTGCGTGTTCCCCTCCAAGCCAATCACCCTCCTGACTTGGAAATCTATCGCCGTTCCTTAGGTGTTGCTGGGTCAAAATCCCGGAATTCCCTCCCTCGCTATTCCACTGCTGCCTACTCCCCAAGGACAGCAGTGGACTGAGGAGGCAGCTCACCACCTACAGGGGCAGTTAGGGACAAGCAACAAATGGTGGCCCAGCCAGTGACGCCCGTATCCCGTGAAAGAACAAATAATTTTTGAAAAGTCCTTGAGGTTGATGGGTGGTCCCGAGCAGTCGGTGGAGCTGGGAGATGGCTGAGGGGCTTGGTTTTGTCAGAGGCAATGCAGGACCATCTGACAAAGTGGGGGCTGTATCCTCTATATCTCCCCTCTACCACCACCGTCCCCTTGTCCCTCCCCCCCTCCCCCCAGGAAGAGTGCTTGGAGAGCCCGGAATGGAAGCGATGATGTGATGGATTTATTTCCCGTTCTCCCAGCAGTCCTGTCAGTGTCCAGCCAAGCTCGCAGGAGGTGGACCCCGAATTTGCAGATTCCACAACCAACTCCGTCACTGCTGAAGGTAGGCTTCGGCCTGTTCGTGAGGGAGCCGGTCCAGTCCTGAGGCCTGTTGTTGGCCAAGGCTGCTGTTTCCTGATTGTGTGTTTTTATTTTGTTTTGTGGGGAGGGGTGGGGGAGTCCTCGATGGTCTCGGGGGCTCTGTGTGTGAATCTTGTGCCGCTCAAGAGGGGAATTCTTTCTGTCTGTAGTTTTCACCCAGCGGAGGATCAGGCATCGTTTACCTCAGCTGCTGTGCGCCTTGGCTACAGAGTACTGGGGCCTGACCTTTCTCCTGAAAGTGCAAAGGGTTGTTGACCTGACTGGCATATGAGGAAGGACCATTGGGGTGAAGTGTCAGCATTTCACATACAGTCAGACAGCAGGGAAACAGACCCTTCGGTCCAACCAGTCCATGCTGGCCATAATCCCAAACTGAACTAGTCCCACCTGCCTGTGCTTGGCCCAAACCGTTGCTATCCCTGCGCTTATTTAAGTGTCGTTTAAATGTTGTAACTGTACCTGCAAGCACCACTTCTGCTAGAAGTTCATTCCACACGTGAACCGCTCTCTGTGGTTTAAAAAAAGGAGTTGCCCCTCATCTCTCTCTTCTCACCTTAAGAGAAAATGTCCCCTAGTCTTGAAATTCCTCACCTAAGGGAAAAGACACCTGCCATTAACCCTATCTATACCCCTCATGATTTCATAAACCTCTGTCAAATCAGAGAGGGGTATAGATAGGGTTAAAGAGTTGCCATGCTCAGTGGACTCGTTTATCATGATAACTGGGAGGAAAACAAAACTTTGTTTCCTCTAGCAGATTATTATTTTGTGTTAAATTGAAAGAAGTTAGGACATTTAAAACAGAGGAGCCCAAAAACCTTTTGGTGGCAGTAACAGTGTGTACCATCTTCAAACTACACTGCAGCAACTCACCAAGGGTTTTCCAACAGCAGCTTCCAAATGTGGGATCGTCAACCCCTCGAACATGGGTTTCCTCTTGGGTCGTGACCCCCAGGCAAACCCAAGAGAATGTCAGGCTCCCCCCAGCAGGGATTGCTGTGAAGCTCGGACTGTGGTGTGAAAAGCTGATCAATCTTATAGTTTCTTTCCTACGAGGAGCCTAACTGGCCAACCACATATCCTGACTCCAGAGCCAGGTGCCTTTGATTAAAGAGTCAGAGGGTTAAACAGGGTCCCCCACAGCTGCTCCTCCAGGCCTCATAGGGTCAGACAGCACAGAAACGCACCCTTCGGCCCAACTAGTCCCTGCCGACCATAATCCCAAACTAAACCAGTCCCACCTGCCCGCTCCTGGCTCATGTCCCTCCAAACCTTTCCCATCCGTGGACTTATCCAAATGTCTCTTAAACGTTGTAACTGTACCTGCATCCACCACTTTCTGTGGAAGTTCATTCCAAACGCGAGCCACTGTCTGTAATTTAAAAAAAAATTGTCCCTCATGTCGTTTTTAAACCTCCTTCCTCTGCCCCCACCTGTCCACCTGATCTCACCGGCCTGGGGTCCCACCTACATGGGGGTGGGTCACGATGTTTGGGAAGTACTTTATTTGAGAAGGGCAAGGGCAGCAGGTACGCGGGGACGCCATCACCTCCTGCAAGCTCCCCCTCCATCCTGACTTGGGAATCGATCGCCGTTCCTTCAGTGTACCCGGGTCAGAATCCAAGCAACCCCCTCCCCCGCCCACACTGTGTGGGTGTCAGTACACAAGATGGCCAGCAGGAGCAGTTCATGGGGGCAGCCGAATGCCACCTTTCATAGGGGACTAGAGATGGGCATGAAATCCTGGCCCAGCCTCATTCCAAAGCCAGTGATTAAAATGAAATCCTACGGGGGGAAGTATAGTTCCTTTTTTTTTGATGAGGCAGGCAAGACTGTTTTGAATGGCCTCCCTCATCCATGAAGACCTTGCGGACGTGTTTTGCTTTTATTTTTTTTTCCCCCCAGGTTTGTCCCAGGCTGGTCTGGGATTGCTCGAATTATCAGAGAGCCAAGGGAGTGATCCCGAGGCGAGTGGCGACAGGGCAGGTGGGAGCACTCATGGATCTGAGGAGATCAATGTGGACACCTGCAGTGAAGAACCAGAACCCGGTAGGAGGTGCTCGGACATTGGCTGAAGGCAACTGAATCTGATGATAATGGTTGCTGTCTGGGGACGGAGGGGTTGGGGGGGGGTTGGTGATGTTGCTAGGCAACCGTTGGACCTGGGATGTTTGACTCTCTATATTACGTGCTGTCGGATAATTTGTGTGGGCATGGGATGGGGCCCGTGACTGTGGTGGAACCCTGTAGGATCATGCCTTCTGTCGGGGGAACCATTAGGACAGCGGACTATTGTGCATTGGTTTTGATGATAAAGTCACCAAGTTACAAAGGAACGGGGAGACCATTCAGCCCCTCGAGCCGACACCACCATTCAGTGACTGATCTGCAGTCTAACTTTGGCCCATAAGCTGTAATAACTTCGCTTGGCAAAAATTTATCTGTCTCAGACTCAAAATTAACAACGGATCCAATAATTGTGGACTTTAAAGAGCAGGGTTCTACCACAGGCTTGTGTTGTCGCAATGAAGAAAAGCAACTTTTTTTTTTTACAATGCCATCTCCTGATTCCTTACAGACACTAATGCTGGGCTAACAGTGAGTGATAAGCCTTTAACTGGGACTGGAAGCAGCCACCTGCCTGAGAGGTATGTTGTAGGGTCAGAGTGTTTCACGTGATCACGTAGGGAGATGTCTAAATACAGTTATTTATTCACAGGATTTGCATGTGTCTGGCTGGCCACCATTTATTCCCATTTCCCTGGAGAAATTGCCTCTTTGAATTGCTGCAGTCCATAGGGTTGACGTTGACCCATAGTGCCCTTAGTGACTGAATTCCAGGACTTGAACCCAGTGACACTGAAGGAACAGTGATATATCTCCAGTTCAGGGTGGTGAGCAGCTCGGAGCGGAACTTACAGGGGGATGATAATCCCATGTATCTGCTGCCCTTGTCCTTCCATGTGGAATTGGGCGTGGGTTTGGAAGATGCTGTCTGCGGATCATTTGGTCATTTTCGGCAGTGTGTCATGTAGGTGGTACATACCGCTGCTACTGAGTGTCGGAGGTGCAGTGAGCAGGTGTTGAAGATGGTGTATGGGGTACTTTTAAGGTGAGAAGGGAAAAATTCAAAAGTGTGACTTGGGCAACTTGTTCACACAGAGGGTGGTGTGGGTATGGAATGAGCTGCCAGAGGAAGAGGTAGAGGCTGGTACAGTTAACATTTAAAAGGCATTTGGACAGATGCAAGAATAAATGCATGCAAATGGGACTAGTTCAGTTTAGGAAATCTGGTTGGCATGGATTAGTTGGGCCAAAGGGCCTGTTTCTGTGCTGTGTGTCTCTATTGATCAAATGAGTTGCTTTTGTCTTGGATGATTGATATTGACTTATTTGGCTGTGACCTGCCTCAGCTGTGATTTAAGTCACAGCAGGGCCTGATGCTGAGGAAAGTTTTGTTTCTGTCACTTTATTCTTGGGATGTGAGTATAGCCTGCGGAGTGTGGCTCGCTCTGCTGTTTCAGTGGGGAGTTCAGAATCACTCACATTACTGTGGGTCTGAAGTCATGTGGAGGCCAGACCAGGTAAGGACGGCAGATTTCCTTCCCTAAAGGACGTTAGTGAATTAGATGGGTCTTTAAAATATTAATTTTATCTATTGTATTACTTTAGTTTTTGTACATGTAAGTTATGTATTTACCTGAGACACCCTGTGAGTTTCGCCATGTGTTTGATGTACAAATGCTGACTTTTCCAAAGACCATTACAGTTATCCACTGTGTGAATGAAGAACTTTCAATTTCATCTGTGGTCATACTGGCCCTACCTTTAACTCTGACCCCCAGTGGCTAACCTCTCCCACTCTGGAGAAACTTCCACCATGGCCACACTGTCTGCTTCCTTCTAACATTTAAACATTTCAGTCCACGCCCTAAAATAGTCATAGAGTCATAGAGATGTACAGCATGGAGACAGACCCTTCGGTCCAATCCGTCCATGCCAACCAGATATCCCAGCCCAATCTAGTCCCACCTGCCAGCACCTGGCCCATATCCCTCCAAACCCTTCCTATTCATATACCCATCCAAATGCCTCTTAAATGTTGCAATTGTACCAGCCTCCACCACGTCCTCTGGCAGCTCATTCCATATCTGTACCACTCTCTGTGTGAAAAAGTTGCCCCTTAGGTCTCTTTTATATCTTTTCCCTCTCACCCTAAACCTATGCCCTCTAGTTCTGGACTCCCCGATCCCAGTGAAAAGACTTTGCCTATTTACCTAATCCATGCCCCTCATAATTTTGTAAACCTCTATAAGGTCACCCCTCAGCCTCCGACGCTTCAGGGAAATCAGCCGTAGCCTGTTCAGCCTCTCCCTATACCTCAAATCCTCCAACCCTGGCAACATCCTTGTCAATCTTTTCTGAACCCTTTCAAGTTTCACATCTTTCCGATAGGAAGGAGCCCAGAATTGCACGCAATATTCCAATAGTGGCCTAGCCAATGTCCTGTACAACCGCAACATGACCTCCCAACTCCTGTACTCAATACTCTGACCAATAAAGGAAAGCATACCAAGTGCCTTCTTCACTATCCTATCTACCTGCGACTCCACTTTCAAGGAGCTATGAACCTGCACTCCAAGTTCTCTTTGTTCAGCAACACTCCCTAGGACCTCACCATTAAGTGTATAAATCTCCTAAACTCAAGGGAATGAGAGTCAAGTTGATGCAACCTGTCCTTGTAATTTAACCCTCAGTCCTGTCCTGATACTGAGGAATGGGCACTGCCACTCTCTTCAGAGCCAGTGCACCTTCCTGAAGGTTTTGTGTCCAGCACCGGTCTGACTCCTTTGGCGAGGATGTGGATAAGGCCAGTGAGCCGCCCAGAGAGAGATTCCCACTGGAGATAGTACAGGATGTCAAATCCATCTTGGAATTTGCAAGGTGCCTTTGAAATATTTGAGAGGGAACTGAGTGAGGGGCTATTGAGGATTCGGAACAGGCACAATTGAAACGTGGATCATCTTGACAAGTTATTCTGGAATGGCTGTTTCTGTGCTTGGGGCAGTCTAGAACAAAGATCACGGTTTAAAAATAAGGGCTTGCCCATTTCAGACAGAGATGAGGAGAAATATTTTCTCACTGAGGGTCAGGAGTCTAGGAATCCTGCTCCTGCAGTGATGCTGGAAGCAGAGTCTTTGAATATTTTGAAGACCAAGGTTGGATAGGTTCCTGATTAACCAGGAGGGTGAAAAGTTAGAATCTGAAAGAACTGGGGATGCTGTAAATCAGAAAGGGAAAGCAGAAATTGCTGGGAAAGCTCAGCAGGTCTGGCAGCACCTGCAGAGAGAAAGCAAAGTTAATGTTTCAGGCTGAGTGACCCTTCCTCAGAACTGGGTGTGCGGGAGTCGGGGAGGGGGGTCTCTAGAATTGAAACGTTATGTCTGATTTCTCTCCATAGATGCTGCCAGACCTGCTGAGTTTTTGTAGCAATTTCTGTTTTGGGTTTGTGAGGGTGAAAGGTTATCAGGGTGGTGGGAATATGCCAATATCAGATCAGGCATCATTTGTTGAATGGGAAGGGAGATTTGCGGGGCTGTTTGTGTGTTTGCTGTTTGACTCTCTCCTCCTAAACGTTCTATGGTTCAGCTGTGACTCATAGGTGATGTGATTGTTGATCCATAATCTCTCTCTGAAACCGTGGAGACAAGACCAACAACACTTTTGACTTTTGTCACAAAGATATCATTCAGTCCCGTGAGATGGTTGTGGATTGGTGACTATGCCCCAAAATGTAGGTTCACTTGAAGCCTTAGTAGCCCAGTGTTGCTGATGTTTCCAGTTGGGTTACCCAGTCTATCTTGGTTGGGATAGCAGCTGACGTCATCTCGCGTTCTCCATGCCTCCTTCCCTCAAATACTTTCAGTTTCCAGCTTTAATGATGGAGCATCCTTCCTTGCTTTGTCTCCTGGGACATCCGTCTGTTATCAAAGTCCCTTCTGTAAACCCACTGCGGCTGCTTGACGGTGATGGAGGCCAGGAAATGCACTCTCTCCTCGACCACACGTGTTCACATCCTCTCCAGAAATGTGACAGAATAGTGCTGGCTGACACTATCACTGCAACGCTGAGGGAGTGCCGGCACTGTCGGAGGGTCAGTGCTGAGGGAGTGCCGCACTGTCGGAGGGTCAGTGCTGAGGGAGTGCCGCACTGTCGGAGGGTCAGTGCTGAGGGAGTGCCGCACTGTCGGAGGGTCAGTGCTGAGGGAGTGCCGCACTGTCGGAGGGTCAGTGCTGAGGGAGTGCCGCAGTGTCGGAGGGTCAGTGCTGAGGGAGTGCCGCACTGTCGGAGGGTCAGTGCTGCGGGAGTGCCGCACTGTCGGAGGGTCAGTGCTGAGGGAGTGCCGCACTGTCGGAGGGTCAGTGCTGAGGGAGTGCCGCACTGTCGGAGGGTCAGTGCTGAGGGAGTGCCGCACTGTCGGAGGGTCAGTGCTGAGGGAGTGCCGCACTGTCGGAGGGTCAGTGCTGAGGGAGTGCCGCACTGTCGGAGGGACAGTGCTGAGGGAGTGCCGCACTGTCGGAGGGTCAGTGCTGAGGGAGTGCCGCACTGTCGGAGGGTCAGTGCTGAGGGAGTGCCGCACTGTCGGAGGGTCAGTGCTGAGGGAGTGCCGCACTGTCGGAGGGTCAGTGCTGAGGGAGTGCCGCACTGTCGGAGGGTCAGTGCTGAGGGAGTGCCGCACTGTCGGAGGGTCAGTGCTGAGGGAGTGCCGCACTGTCGGAGGGTCAGTGCTGAGGGAGTGCCGCACTGTCGGAGGGTCAGTGCTGAGGGAGTGCCGCAGTGTCGGAGGGTCAGTGCTGAGGGAGTGCCGCACTGTCGGAGGGTCAGTGCTGAGGGAGTGCCGCACTGTCGGAGGGTCAGTGCTGAGGGAGTGCCGCACTGTCGGAGGGTCAGTGCTGAGGGAGTGCCGCACTGTCGGAGGGTCAGTGCTGAGGGAGTGCCGCACTGTCGGAGGGTCAGTGCTGAGGGAGTGCCGCACTGTCGGAGGGTCAGTGCTGAGGGAGTGCCGCACTGTCGGAGGGTCAGTGCTGAGGGAGTGCCGCACTGTCGGAGGGTCAGTGCTGAGGGAGTGCCGCACTGTCGGAGGGTCAGTGCTGAGGGAGTGCCACACTGTCAGAGGGTCAGTGCTGAGGGAGTGCCGCACTGTCGGAGGGTCAGTGCTGAGGGAGTGCCGCACTGTCGGAGGGTCAGTGCTGAGGGAGTGCCACACTGTCAGAGGGTCAGTGCTGAGGGAGTGCGGCACTGTCGGAGGGTCAGTGCTGAGGGAGTGCCACACTGTCAGAGGGTCAGTGCTGAGGGAGTGCCGCACTGTCGGGGGGTCAGTGCTGAGGGAGTGCCACACTGTCAGAGGGTCAGTGCTGAGGGAGTGCCGCACTGTCGGGGGGTCAGTGCTGAGGGAAGGGGCACTGTCGGAGGGTCAGTGCTGAGGGAGTGCCGCACTGTCGGAGGGTCAGTGCTGAGGGAGTGCCACACTGTCAGAGGGTCAGTGCTGAGGGAGTGCGGCACTGTCGGAGGGTCAGTGCGGATGGAGTGCCACACTGTCAGAGGGTCAGTGCTGAGGGAGTGCCGCACTGTCGGGGGGTCAGTGCTGAGGGAAGGGGCACTGTCGGAGGGTCAGTGCGGAGGGAGTGCGGCACTGTCGGAGGGTCAGTGCTGAGGGAGTGCCGCACTGTCGGAGGGTCAGTGCTGAGGGAGTGCCGCACTGTCGGAGGGTCGGTGCTGAGGGAGTGCCGGCACTGTTAGATGCTCTGCCTTATGGAAGAGGTGTTAACCACAGGCCTTGCGCCAGATGGGTGTGAAAAATCCCACGGCCACCATTCAGGGAGGATCAGTGGAGGACTCCCTGGTGTCCTGGGTCAATGTTTATATCTCAGCAAACAGCAACTTTTTAATTAAACAATTGGATCATTAGCTCCCTCGGTGATCATTGTGGGAGAGGGCTGTGCACTAATTGAATTCTGTATTTGCCACATTACACCAGTTGTGACAGTAGTTCGCTGCCTGTGAAGCACGTCTGATATCCTGAGGATGTGAAAGGTACTATATAAATGCAAGTAATCAAGAAAGCTAACGGAATCCTGGGCTGTGTGTCTGAGGACTGCAGTGTAAAGATGGCGAGGTTAAGAGACGATCTGATCAAGGTCTTCAGGATACTAACAGGAAAAGACAGGGTAGTTAAAGATAAACAATTTCCAGTGATTGGCGTTTCTAGAACTGGGGGCATTGTCTGAACATTAGGGCCAGTCTGTTCAGGAGAGATGTTAGGAAGCACTTTTACACACAAAGGGTTTGAGAGGTTTGGAATTTTCTTCCACCAGCGGAAGTGGATGTTAGATTATTTGTTAAATTTTAAATTTGAGATAAATATATTTTTGTTAAGTGAAGGTATTAAGGGATGTGGGCCAAAGGCAGGGATCTGGAGCAGCGATTAACCCTGACTGTGTCGATTCAACATTAAGCCCAGGTGAAATGTTGCAGGTCGGAGGTTACCTCGAGTGTATCCACGTGGCAGGGGGAGCTGGGAGCTGGCGCACAGGCCCATTTCCTGATGCCTTCTGGACTGCGGATTGAGGGACCTCTATCCATAGCAGGCCCGGAACATTCCAAGACCATCCTGTCCCAAGAGGAGGCTGTGGAGCCCACTTTGTCAGGTAGGTTTACCGCGTGTTTCATTCACAGGGGTCACCTGTGGCTCATGGTCTCTGCCCTCAGTCAGGGATTCAAGTCCCACAACAAAATCTAGACAGGTGTATGTCCCAGTGCATTACTGAGGGAGTGCTGCATTGTCAGAGAAACTGTCCTTTTCGACAGGATGGTCAGGTTTTTCTCTTGAGTGTCCTGGAAAAGAAATTTCTGTCAGTTGACATCATAGCCAACTACATGTTTTACGTCACATTGTTGTTTGTGGGATCTTGCTCTGCACAAATTGACCACTGCATTTCCGAGAGCACGCACTTCAAAAATAATTCAAGGCTGTTTTGGAACATGCTGAGATTGTGAAAGGTGCTATGTAAATGTAGGTTCCTCGTGGAAAATATTGTTTTTGTCTTATCTAATGGAGTTCATGGGATAGTGCTGTGGAGATGTGTACCAGATGGACTGGATACATCTATCGGAAAAGGCAGAGAGACCATGCGGCCTCACAGCCCCAGGACCTGGGTTCGATTCCAGCCTTGGGTGACTGTGTGAAGTTTGCACATCTTGCCGTGTCTGTGTGAGTTTGTTCCAGGTTCCTGTACAGGTTAGGGTGGATTGGCCATGCTAAATTACGCATAGTGTCTAGAGATGTCAGTTAGGTCGGTTAGCCATGGGAAATGCAGAGATAGGATGAGGGATTGGGTCTGGGTGGGATGGTGTGGACTTGATGGGCTGAATAGTCTGCTTCCACACTGTAGGGATTCTATGATTATACTATGATTTCACAGGCCGGAGTTGTCTGCATTAAGAAAGCTCAGTTGGTGACTTGGTGAAGATCAATAAGATTTCGAACAGGCTGGGGCCGGTTTCCCTGGAGCGTCGGAGACTGAGGGGTGACCTTATAGAGGTTTATAAAATCATGAGGGGCACGGATAGGATAAATAGACAAAGTCTTTTCCCTGGGGTCGGGGAGTCCAGAACTAGAGGGCATAGGTTTAGGGTGAGAGGGGAAAGATATAAGAGACCTAAGGGGCAACTTTTTTCACACAGAGGGTGGTACGTGTATGGAATGAGCTGCCAGGGGATGTGGTGGAGGCTGGTACAATTGCAACATTTAAGAGGCATTTAGATGGGGAGATGAATAGGAAGGGTTTGGAGGGATATGGGCCGGGTGCTGGCAGGTGGGACTAGGTTTGGGTTGGGATATCTGATTGGCATGGACAGGTTGGACCGAAGGGTCTGTTTCCATGCTGTACATCTCTGACTCTATAACATGTGGAAGAGACTGGAACAAAATTTGGGACGTGCAAAGGAGTTTCAATTTCCAGAGGGCAACAAATCTTTGGAATTCTCTCCCCCAGAGAGTTGTGGAGGCTAACTGACTGCAGGTATTTAAAGAGGAGACATGTGTTTTGAAAGATCGAGCAGCAGTTGAGGGCTATGAGGAGTTGGCATGATAGGAGGCTTGAGGGGCTGAATGGCCTATTCTTGTTTTTTTTATGCTCTTTATAGATATGAATCCAATGAAGAGTTCAGGAGGCAGCTCGGTATCGAGAGAATGGTGAGAATGTAGGGCTCACTTCCTGGTGGAGGGGTTTGGTGGAGGGGGGGAATGGTTAAAGAGTGTCAGGGGAATGTTGCGGTCGGGAAGGAGAGAAACGTGTCCCACATGATGCAAGGGCACTGACGTGGATCGATCCAGTGAAATGGCCTGTTTGTGGGTGAGGAGCATCAGTTTGATTGTGTTGAATTGTCAGTGTCCTGGTGGTGATGTGTCTGCGCACTGCTCGGTGTGTTTCCCTTCAGCCGTATGCACCTAGAAATCGAACCTTTGGGAGAGTTGAATTATGGGTGAATTAATTCCCTTGGGTCTGTGTGCCCAGCAGTGAATCGCTCGTCTCTTGACCATCCTTCTGGTGTTTTTTTTACCACCTCTCCCACTCTCCCTCCCTCTCTCTGTCCCACTCTTCCCCCCCCCCCCCCACCACTCCCCCCTCCCTCTCACATTCTCACACTCTCTCTTTCTATCTCTCTCCCCCCATCTCTGTCTTTCTCTCTCCCCCCCGCTTCCTTCCCTTCCTTCCCTTCCTTCCCCCCTCCCTCTCTGCCTCCCTCCCTCTCTGCCTGCCTCCCTGTCTCTATCCCTGTCTCTCTCTTTCTTTTTCTTTCTCTCTTTCTTTTTCTCTTTCTTTTCTCCCCCCTCTCTCCCCCTCTCTCAGGTCCCACTGCAGCCATCCATCTGAGAAATGAAAGTGTTTTGGTTGCTCACGTCGATCGCCTGCAAGTCCTGCATCTTTCTGGGCAGCAGTCCCTGGTCCAGGAGAGTCTGTCGGAGTAAGTGTCCATCACAGTGGAGCTCACCAATACTCTGTTGTTCAATAGTCATTTAAAATCTGGATCTGGCAATGCCTCGCAATTAAAATTTCCATCCTAATGTCCAGATTTTCGAATATCCCGATCTATGTAGCCTCTCCAGCACGGTGGCTCCATGGTTAGCCCAGCTGCCTCACAGCACCGGGGACTGGGTTCCATTCAACCCGTGGGCTGTCTGTGTGGAGTTTGCACATTCTTCCCCTGTCTGTGTGGGTTTCCCCTGGGTGCTACGGTTTCCTCCCACAATCCAAAGATGTGTAGGCTTGGTGGGTTAGCCATGGGAAATGCAGGATTACGGGGATAGGGTAAGGAGGTGGGTCTTATTGGGTAGGATGCTTTTCAGAGGGTAGGTGTGGACTCAATGGGCCAAATGGCCTAGAACATAGAACATTACGGTGCAGTACAGGCCCTTCAGCCCTCTATATTGCGCTGACCTGTGGAACCAATCTGAAGCCCATCTAACATACACTATTCCATTCTTGTCTATATGCCTATTTAATGACCATTCAATTGCCCTTAAGATTGGCGAGTCCACTAGTGTTGCGGGCAGTGCTTTCCATGCCCCTACTACTCTCTGAGTAAAATAAAATGCTTCTGACATCTGTCCCATTATCTATCACCCCTCAATTTAAAACTATGTCCCCTCATGCTGGCCATCGCCATAATATGTCTCAATTAAGGCACCTCTCAACCTTCTCTCTAACAAAAACAGCCTCCGGTGTCTCAGGCTTTCCTCATAACACCTTCCCACCATACCTAGTAAATCTCCTCTGAACCCGTTCCAGAGCATCCACATCCTTCCTATAATGCAGTGACCAGAACTGTATGCAATACTTCAAGTGCGGCCGCACCAGAATTTTGTACAGCTGCAGCATGACTTAATGGTTCCAAAACTCAATCCCTCTACCAATAAAAGCTAACACACCATATGCCTTCTTCACAGCCCTATCAACCTGGGTGGCAACTTTCAGGGATCTATGTACATGGACACTGAGATCTCTCTGTTCACCCACACTACCAAGAATCTTACCATTAGCCCAGTACTCTGCAGTCCTGTTGCTCCTTCCAAAATGAATCGCCTCACAGTTTTCTGCATTAAACTCCATTTGCCACCTCTCAGCCCAGCTCTGCAGCTTATCTATGTCCCTCTGTAACCTGCAACATCCTTCGTCACTATCCACAACTCCACCGACCTTAGTGTCATTTGCAAATTTACTAACCCATCTTTCTACACCCTCATCCAGGTCATTTATATAAATGACAAACAACAGTGGGCCCAAAACAGATCCTTGCGAAACACCACTAGTAACTGAACTCCAGGATGAATATTTCCCATCCACCACCACCCTCTGTCTTCTTACAGCTAGCCAATTTCTGATCCAAGCTGCTAAATCACCCTCAATCCCATGCCTCCGTATTTTGTGCAATAGCCTACCTTGGGGAACCTTAACAAACGCCTTACTGAAACCCATGTACACATCAACTGCTTTACCCTCATCCACCTGTTTGATCACCATCTCAAAGAAAACCTGCTTTGATTTGATTCAATTCTATTTTAACTTCAGTCCTGGCCACCTGTGTATTTCCGTCGGTGGTTTGATTCCAACTATCCAAGTCCAAAGCTATGGAATTCCTTCTCTGAACCTGTCCATTTTCCGGGTGTAATCTATGGAAGGCCTGCAGTGTGTAGTGTCCCTGCCTCTGAGCCTGAAGCTCCAGGTTGGAGTCCCACTCTGAGGCTGGACTGGGTCAAGACAAGCTTGCTTTAACACAGTCAAACATGTTGAGGGTCAACGTGTCCGTCCTTCCAATATTCACCAAAGGCCAGGGGTCGGAGCATGAGAGATTCCTGGACAACCACGTGGGTGATTGGAGTGTCCACCATCACTACCCAGAGCTTCGGTCTACAACCCTGCATGTTGTCATGGCAACTTGGTCTCCTGCGTGGAGGGAGTGGGTTGGCCGAATGGTCAGTGTGGGTTAGATTGGTACCAACGGCATGAAGACGTAGGCCATTCAGCCCATCAAGTCTGCTTGGCCATTCTGTAAGATCATGGCTGATCTGCCCCAGGCCTCATTTCCCTGTCCTTTGACATGGAAATAGTTGTGAGTTTGGAAGCTGCTGTCTGAGGATCTTGGATGAATTTCTGCAGCGCCTCTTGTAGATGGTACACACTGCTGCTGCACTGGGTGATCCTAATGTGGCATTTTAATGTTTTTCCCCATCCACAGAGATGCCCGTCTCCTTCAGCCACCATGAACTTGCATTTATGTAGCAAGTTAACAAAGCATCCCGAGAGGAGCGAGAGGCAAGCAGAATTTGACAAGTCGGATGAAGAGGTACTTGGATGTAGGTTTGCTCACTGAGCTGGAAGGTTCATTTTCAGATGTTTCATCACCCATCTGTTTTCTGTTTATCAAAGAAACCCAAACACACAAATAGAAAGCAGAAATCATCAGCTGTGCTTCGCCTGGAGGCTCGCTGAAGATGTTACCTAGTATAGTGACGAAACGTCTGGAAGTGAACCTCCCAGCTCAGCGAGCAAACCTACATCCAGAACCTCAACCTGAGCTACAAACCTTCTCAAAACTTTGTGAGGAGGTACTTGCAATGCAAGGTTCCCCTTAAAATAGAGCATTCCTTTGAAACCGTTTGTAAGCTGAAATGGTATAAAGTGGAGAAGCAATTACTTTTCTTGTAAAAGGAAAAATCCTCTTTGGATTCCTTTTGGCTAGCAAAAACAGCTACTAATGTTGGTGAAGTGGTGGCATAACGCAAACTTTTGAAACGTGGGGGATACATGTAATGACTTTGTAGTTATTATTTTGAGAAATGTCAGAAAGGCAGAGAGGAGGAGGGGTTTAGGGAGAGTATTCCAGAGCTTGGGCCCCAGGCCGCTGAGGCATGACCGCCAGTCAGGCCGAATTCTGGCCGTCTCCAGGGCAACGGCTTTTCCTGGAACTGTCCGGTATAGGAGCAGGGTGTGGGAATGGGCTGTGCGTGAGGCCTCAGAGTTGATCGCCTAGAGACGTTTTGCTGGTAAAAGCGTTAATATCTGTCTGTAATTCCTAACAAAGTGCTGATTCTTTTCACAGAAGTTCCAGTAATGTGATTGACCCATCCCAGGAGTCCTTCGGACCAACCCCTATCATTGTTCCCAACAGCCCGACCAAGCAAGACCCAGATTTAGGTAACGGTGATGGGCAGGGGAGTATTGACCTGTAACCACCCTCTGCCTCAGAACGTCCTTTTTGCTTCAGCTGATTGAGAGGATCTCTGTGCTTACAACAACAACTGCTACTTGTATTTATGTGGCACCTTTTGACATTGTGAAATGTCTTCAGGCGCTTTGCAGGAGTACTGTCAAACCAAATATGACAGGGAGGCATTGACTCGGTCAGGTGACCAAACGCTTGACTACAGAGGTCTTTAAGAAGTGTCTTAAAGTAGGGAAGTGAGAGTGAATTTTGTAGCTTCGGGCTACAGCCTCCCATTAGTGACGATGAAAATTAGGGATGCGTCAGAGGCCAGAGTTAGAGGTGTGCGGAGAATTGTGGAGCTGGGGGATGAGGGAGAGAGGCCAGAGGCTCTGAAGGGATTTGAAAGCGAGAGTGAACATCTGCTTCTTCTTGAGAAGGTGGTGATGAGCCTCCATCTTGTATCATTGCAGTTGATTTGTTGTCTGTAGCAGTTTGAGACCAAGGAGTGATTTGTTGGAGGTTATTGAGGATAGATTGTCGATTAGAGTCCCACCCCACAACCTGTATGTGTGCACACACACACACTCCTGCACGTTCCCGCCCACTTCCCATTTCCCTCAAATTACTCGAGAGACCAAAATCCATTTGTTCCGCGCTAAGTGTAGTCGGCAATGGGACATCCAGAGCTCTCTGGGGGAGAGCACTCCAAAGATTCACAAGCCTCTTGACTGAAGAACTCTCTCCTCATCTCAGTCCTGAGTGATCAGTCCCATCTGAGTCCATGTCCCAATCAGTAGAAAAGTTCTCTCTCTGCCTGTCTTGTGAAACCCCTTTCAGACTCTCATACATTTCACTGCCTGTACTCTGGAGTTGAGCTGGATGATAGATCTAACTGGCTCGGCTTCTCAACATGACAATCCCTGGGAACCAGGGCTACACCACCATAAAGTCGAGAGTGTGGTGCTGGAAAAGCACAATAGGTCCTTGATTCCTGATGAACGGCTTATGCCCGAAATGTCGATTCTCCTTGGATGCTGCCTGACCTGCTATCCTTTTCCAGCACCACTCTCTCGACTCTGATCTCCAGCATCTGCAGTCCTCACTTTCTCCTGCACTACCTTAAACACAGGTGTATTCTTCCTTAATTATGATGATCTGAACTGTATTCCGTATCCCAGTCTCTGCAAAATCCTGGGGGATCATGGTGTTGGGGTGCAGTTCCACAGAACCCAGTAATTCCCAGTTCATATCTCCATTGACATTTCCTGCAAATATCTGTGGTGTATCTGATGCTGAGAGTCCCAGTTTTGTTCCATGCTTTACTCATGCACAGTAGTCTGTGGCTAGTCACAGGTAGACAGGGTGGCTAACTTGTAGCTCACTTGGCTTCTTTGCTCAGACGTTTGAGTGTAGGAGTTGGAACGTCATGCTGAGGTTGTACAGGACATTGGTGATGCCTCTTCTGGAATACTGTGTCCGGTTCTGGTCACCCAGTTATAGGAAGGATATTATTAATCTGCAGGAGGTTGAGAAATGATTTCCTAGGATGTTGCTGGGTGTGGAAGACTTTGAGATAGACTGGGACACCTTTCACTGGAGGTTGAGAGGTGACCTTTGTAGAGGTTTATGAAATCATGAGTGGTAAAGACAGGGTCAGTGGTAGGTATCTTTTCCTTAGGGTGGGGGGATTTCAAGATTAGGGGGCATGATTTTATGATGAGAGGAGAAAGATTTAACAAGGATATAAGGGACAATTTTCTTACACATTGGTTCATGTATGGAATGAACTTCCAAAGAAAGTAGCAGTTGTGGGTATGGTTACAACATTTGAATAGCTTTTAGATAAGGTCACGAATAGGAAAGGTTTGGAGGGATATGAGCCAAATGCAGACAGTGGGATAAGTTAAGTTTGGGAACGTGGTCGGCATGGACCAGTTGGACCGAAGGGTCTGTTTCTGTGCTGTATGTCTCTGTAGTCTCTAGAAAAGGAATCCTGACTGACCTGAAACCTACCTGGTCTTGGGCTCTGAAGGGCTTATGCCCAAAACATCGATTCTCCTGCTCCTTTGATGCTGCCTGACCTGCTGCGCTTTTCCAGCAACACATTTTTCAGCTCTGATCTCCAGCATCTGCAGTCCTCACTTTCTCCTAAACAATATCTGTGCCTCACTAAGGCCAAACTAACTGCATGGACTGGGGAACTGTTTTATTCTGACAGCTCAGAGCCACACTGGGCGCAGGATCTTTATTAACATGGTCATCGTGAACCGCAGTTTTAATTCGGTTTATTGTATCTGAGAGTGTGAAGAATGGGAGAATTGTAAACTGTGAGGTGTGGAACTTCAGAAGGTGAGAAGAAAGTGGGTGGATAATAGGCAGATAAAATGAAATATGGAGAAGTGTGAGGTGATGCACTTTGTTATAAAGGACACAGAGTGACAGCTCCCTCGACTCTTTTAAGTTGAAAGTAAAGGTCCCTCTACATTGTCCTCATCAAACACTCCCAGGACAGGGACAGCATGAGGTTAGATACAGAGTAAAGCTCTCTCTACACTGTCCCTATCAAACACTCCCTGGGTAGGGACAGCATGAGGTTAGATACAGAGTAAAGCTCTCTCTACACTGTCCCTATCAAACACTCCCTAGGCAGGGACAGCATGAGGTTAGATACAGAGTAAAGCTCTCTCTACACTGTCCCTATCAAACACTCCCTGGGCAGGGACAGCATGGGGTTAGATGCAGAGTAAAGCTCTCTCTACACTGTCCCTATCAAACACTCCCTGGGCAGGGACAGCATGAGGTTAGATACAGAGTAAAGCTCTCTCTACACTGTCCCCATCAAACACTCCCAGGACAGGGACAGCATGGGGTTAGATAGATGCTGGATCAGATGAAATGGTATCCATGATGAAGTGTGTTTTACTTTGAGTGATCTAAAATAAAATCTGCCATTGTTCCAAATTCCGAGGGGGAAATGGAAATGAGCAAGAGTGCAAGCGTCCAGCTGAGAGAAATGTTTTCCGTGATTCTGTTCCAGCAGAGGAGCCAATGGATACCTCCGTGCCACTTACCAGCCAATCGGGGAAAGCTCCATGTGAGGAGGAGGAGCCAATGGAAATGGACCAGCCGGTGGAGCAGACTGAGCGCGCTTCCCTCCGAGCTCCACAGGCATCGACTCCAGTATCTGAGAGCATTCCCGCTTTCACAGCTGGACAGCTGCTCCCTGTGCCTTCGCTGCCAGACCTCTCCCATGTAAGTGATCGGGGCTTGTTCAGGGTTTTACAAAGCTCTGTGGCCCCCTGTTTAGCTGCAGAGAGATTGGTGATGCCTCAGGATCATAAATTTGACTGTAAAAAGCCACTTGATCAAATAACTGTTTTTACGGAGGGTTGAAGTTGTATCTAGGGCAGAAATGCAGGAACCCCCTGGCTCTGACAGGGTTGTTGTGATCAAATTGAATTCCTGCAGTGTGGGAGCAGGCCATTCGGCCCACTGAGTCTGCACAGACCCCCTGAAGAGCATCCCACCCAGACACACCTCCCCTACTGCGTTTCCCATAGCTAACCCACCTAACCCAGAGCAACCCCCACAGACATGAGGACAATGTGCAAACTCCACGCCGATAGTGACCCGAGGCTGGAATCGAACCTGGGTCCCTGGCGCCGTGAGGCGTCCGTGCTAACCACTGTGACGCCCTGTTTTCAGGAAGCTGGTGGTGAAATGGCTACGAGTTGTCCAATGGTTTGTGGTGATTACTTGTCCACAGGACACCCCATATTGGCCCCAAATCACTCGTCGGTTTACACAGCAATAAGGAAGCAGGAGGAGGCTATTCAGCCCCTCGAGTCTGCCCCGCCATTCAGTATGACCGTGGCTCATTGTGCAATCGCAGTCGCCTTTTCCTACTTTCTCCCCCATACCCTTTGATCCCTTTAAACCCAAGAACAATATCTAACTCATTTTTGAAAATGTTCTGTTTTTTCGGTCTCCATTGCTGCCTGTGGCAGTGAATTCCACAGGCTCACACTGTCTGGGCAGAAGGCTCTCCTCATCTCAGTCCAGAATGGCCTACTCTTCCTTATCTTAGTCTGAACCTCTATCCTGAGGGAGAGACCCTTGATCCTCGACACTCTGGTCACCAGGACCGTCCTTTGTGTGTTTACCCTGTCGAGTCCTGTTAAATTTTTATAGGATTCTTCTGAGATTCCCCTCATTCCTGTAAACTCTATAGATCTAACTGATCCAGCCTCTTTGAACATCATTTACCCAGCGTTAATAGTGGGCGAATTGCAGTTAATTTTATTCCAAGTTCTGTTGGCGCTTCCAAATCTTGGAATGATGAGATTTTTGTTGGATCGGGGCTGTGGAGGGCAAAGGGAAGTAAATGGCCCGGAGGTAGAAGTCAGCCATGATCTCACGAAACAATGGAACATGTTTGATGGGTTGAGTGTCCTCCTGAACATGCGTTTTTAAATTTAAAATAAAAATGTAGTTCCTGTTGTAACATGGCAACCAAATCGCACAAGGGAGCCCCCTTCCTGTCAGTGAGGAAATTAATCTTTGCTTTTGACATGAATTGCTGCCCAGGTGGGCTAGCACAGACACAATGGGTCAAATGGTCTTTGTCTGTGCTATAATGACTTAGTAGTCATTGTATGAGCTTGTTTTGGATGTGAGATGATGGATAAATATTTGTCATGACATTTGGGTAAAACTCCCTGCTATTCTTTGAGATTGGGATTCTTTTTTTAACCAGGTCCCCGGGGACAATTCAGAAGTTGGTACATCTTAGCTGAATGATGGCATAACTGACAGAGCAGCACTGTCGCTGTTGGGCAGTGCTGTTTTAACCTGCATTCTGAACTCCAATCCCTCACATCCTCCTGCCTCCGAGACAATGCTGTCCCCTCCTTGTTCCCTCCTGTTCCTTTCTGCGGTATTTGTATGTCAAACGTGATATTTTATCCGAGTTAGTCATAGAGATGTACAGCACGGCAACAGACCCTTCGGCCCAACTCGTCCATGCTGACCAGATATCCCAACCCAATCTAGTCCCACCTGCCAGCACCCGGCCCATATCCCTCCAAACCCTTCCTATTCATATACCCATCCAGATGCCTTTTAGATGTTGCAATTGTACCAGCCTCCACCACATCCTCTGGCAGATCATTCCATGCACGTACCACCCTTGGCGTGAAAAAGTTGCCCCTTAGATCTCTTTTAGACCTTTCCCCTCTCACCCTAAACCTATGCTCTCTAGTTCTGGATTCCCCCACCCCAGGGAAAAGACTTTGCCTATTTACCCTATCCATGCCCCTCATGATTTTATAAACCTCTATAAAGTCATCTCTCAGCCTCCATTGCTCCAGGGAAAACAGCCCCAGCCTATTCAATCTCTCCCTATATCTCAAATCCTCCAACCCTGGCAATATCCTTGTAAATCTTTTCTGAACTCTTTCAAGTTTCACAACATCCTTCCTATCGGAAGGACCAGATTGCACGCAACATTTAGCCACTAAGCACAAAAAAAGTAAAGAACTTTGGATGCTGGAAATCAGAAACAAGAATGGACATTACTGGAGGAACTCAGCAGGCCTGGCCGTGTCTGTGGAGAGAGATACAGTATAGAGGTAACTTTTCAGGTCCAGTGACCCTTTCAGAATGGTTCTGTTTTTTTTTTCTGATTTCCAGCGCCTGAAGTTTGTCCTTTTTTTTTTGTTAAGTGTGTAACTTGGATAAAATATCTCGTTTAACGAACAGGTACCACATAAAGGAACAGGAGGGAGGAAGAAGGGACAGCATTGTCTCTGAGACAGGAGGATGTGAGGGATGTAGAGTTAACGTTTCGTATCCAGTGACCCTCCGTCGGAACGGTTGTGTTTTTGTTGCTGTATTTTGTCCAAGTTACGGGTTTCTCTAGTCGGCGAAGTAACTGCAGTGTGTTTGTTTTTGAAGGATATTTTCGTGCCCACACCCAGCCTGAGAGAAGGCAGTGGCCATGGTGGAGGGGTCACGTCTGCTGTGGATCTGAAGGGAAACCCCTCTAGCATACCCGAGGACAGAGAGGCGATGGGGGAGAGGGAAGACCGAGGACGGACTGGGAGCTCAGACCTTGGGGGGTTTAAGAAACACGACGATGGGGCCGGGGAGCCTTTTGAACTGAGACTGTCGGCCAGCGAGCGCCTGCAGCTGATGGAGACGGACGACAGTGAGTCCCAGGCTGAGGAGGATAGCCAGGCCACGCAGATCGAAGGAGGAGCTGGTGAAGATCCCACCGTGAAAGGAGAGTCTGAGGGAAACCACAGCGTTCACCTCCGATTGACGGGAGAGAGCCAAGAGCCCAGCCATCGAGCCGCGGTTACAGATGCTCCGGAAAGTGCTGCCGAGGGGCCGGATGTCAAACACAGTGCGGGTGAGCTAGCTGCGGGTGAGGCGCCCGGCAGATCTGAGCAATCGAGCAGAGTGTCGCCCCCCTCTCCCCTCCTTCGCCCCAGCTCTCCCCACGGGGACCCGCCCAAACCCGTCCTCCTGGTGAAAGGAGCAGCGGTGAAGGAGATGTCGATGTGTGAGGCAGAGGGTGGACCCGGGGCTCCCAGAGTGGAGGAGCACGAGGTGAGACGAACTGTCAAAGAGGACGGGAGTGGGACTGTCCAAGGAGTGACCCTCCTTCTCGAAGCTGCACAATCTGATACACTCTGCAAGACATCACGACCGAAGGAGGACGAGGAGCTGATGGAGCAGGAGCTGGACGCTCCGTCTGACTTGGGATTAAAGGAGAGCCCCAGTGAGGCGAGGGCCCCAGTCTCCGCTGAACCGGAATGTTCTGAGTCCCCGGAGCCTCCTGTTACAAATTCTGGACGTTTCCGAAGCAGGGAGGGCGAGGGGGCAGCTACTGTTTCCCGGAGCCTTGGGGCCGTTGGCGGGAGTCGGCAGGATGGCGGGGAGCTGGTTGTGATGGTGCGGCCGAAACCGCTGGAGGGGGTCCTGCTGATATCGGAGAAACTCCACAGAGCGTCTCCAGGAGACCGCGACGCTCGCCCCATCGACAGCAAGCTGCCGCCTTCACCGGCCGTCGGTACGGCTGAGCCCGGGAAGCATCTCCAGGCAAAGCTGGTCATCAAGATGCAGGCTGGAGATCAGGCCGAACCGAAGGTGCAGCCTAAAGATCGGGCCTCCCTGATGGATCCGAAGAACGTGAGCGGCCAGAGCCCGAGACACGACCGGAGTTACCCAGGGGGACAGAACCACCAACTTGAGGCCACGGAATTCCCAAAACCCCGTGGCGTTGGCCCGATAACGGGATCTCCGAAGCCGGAGGTGGAAGCTGATGAGCAGAGTCGGAGCACGGGATTGGCAGATGTTCCACAATCGGAGCAGTCCGCCAAGAGCCTTCTGGACAGTTCTGGTGGTAGGTACGCTGTAGTGATGCCACGTGAGCGCTGACACTTTAGTGAATGAGGTTGGCACAGCCTCTGGGTCAGTAATCCTCAGGCCTTAGAATCTCACCATTGGAGCTGGTTAGAAACCTGCAGGGTTCACTCATGCCCTTCAGGGAGGGAAATCTGCCCTCTTTACCCAGTCTGGCCTACACATGACTCCAAACACGCGAATGGGGTTGACTCTGAAATAGCTGAGCAAGTCACTCAGTTCAAGGGTAGTTAGAGATGGGCAACAGTTAAGGTTGTGCTGCAGAGAGCTATGGTGGCAGAGTCCCTGTGTATGTTAAAGGGCGAGTTGGGGAATTGTGGATTACGGGGAAATTGCAGGAAAATGGATGCGAAGAGTGTTGGGTGGGCCATGATCCTGTTGAATGTAGGGGCTGAGTGGCCTACTGCTGTTCCTATTTCGGATGGGTCTTAAACACCAGGATTGTTGAGGATGCCAACATTCTGTGGAAGGAAGAGCAGCTGAAAGTAAAACGGTCTGGATGGAGGGGGTCAGAGGGCAACACCCTGGGTGGAGAAAGCTGGGGAGGAGCTGAGGTAAACGCAGTCTGTGCTTGGAGAATGCGGACTAGGCAGGGGAAAGGGGGGATAGGATCGTTACAAACCTCTCTTTGTTCTCCCCCTCCTTGTCTCTCTCTCTCTCTTTCCCACACGCACACACTCACTCTCCCACACACGCGCACACTCTCTCGCTAGCTCTCCCACTCCCACACACACTCTCTCTGTCTCTCTCTCACTCTCCCCCACTCTCTCTCTCACTCACACACCTACACCCACACACACACTCTCTCCCCCCAAGACACACACACTCTCCCCAAGACACACACACTCCCACACACTCTCTCTCTCTCTCTCTCTCACTCACACACACACACACACACACACACACTCTCACACTCTATGTAGATGTAGTGTACCTGGACTTTCAGAAAGCTTTTGATAAAGTCCCACACAGGAGGTTAGTGAGTAAAATTAGGGTGCATGGTATTGGGGGCAAAGTACTAGATTGCATTGAAAATTGGTTGGCTAATAGGAAACAAAGGGTAGTGATAAACGGCTCCATTTCGAATGGCAGGCAGTGACCAGTGGGGTACCGCAGGGATCCGTGCTGGGACCACAGCTTTTTACAATATATGTTAATGATATAGAAGATGGTATCAGCAATAACATTAGCAAATTTGCTGATGATACAAAGCTGGGTGGCAGGGTGAAATGTGATGAGGATGTTAGGAGATTACAGGGTGACCTGGACAAGTTAGGTGAGTAGGCAGATGCATGGCAGATGCAGTTTAATGTGGATAAATGTATGGTTATCCACTTTGGTGGCAAGAACAGGAAGGCAGACTACTACCTCAATGGAATCAATTTATGTAAAGGGGCAGTACAGAGAGATCTGGGTGTTCTTGTACACCAGTCAATGAAGGCAAGCATGCAGGTACGGCAGGTAGTGAAGAAGGCTAATAGCATGCTGGCCTTCATAACAAGAGGAATTGAGTATAGAAGCAAAGAGGTTCTTCTGCAGCTGTACAGGGCCCTGGTGAGACCACACCTGGAGTACTGTGTGCAGTTCTGGTCTCCAAATTTGAGAAAAGACATTCTGGCTATTGAGGGAGTGCAGCGTAGGTTCACGAGGTCAATTCCTGGAATGGCAGGATTACCTTACACTGAGAGACTGAAGCGACTGGGCTTGTATACCCTTGAGTTTCGAAGATTGAGAGAGGATCTGATTGAGACGTATAAGATTATGAAAGGATTGGACATCCTGGCAGTAGGAAACATATTTCCACTGATGGGTGAGTGCCGAACCAGAGGACACAGCTTAAAAATACGGGGTAGACCATTTAGGACAGAGATGAGGAGAAACGTCTTCACCCAGAGAGTGGTGAGTGTGTGGAATGCTCTGCCCCAGAGGGCAGTGGAGGCCCACTCTCTGGATTCATTTAAGAAGGAGTTGGATAGAGCTCTCAAAGATAGTGGAATCATGGGTTATGGAGATAAGGCAGGAACAGGATACTGATTAGGAATGATCAGCCATGATTATATTGAATGGCGGTGCAGGCTCGAAGGGCTGAATGGCCTACTCCTGCACCTATTGTCTATTGTCTATCGTCTGTCTCTCTCTCTTTTACACATGCACACACAACCCACCCCAGTAATAATCTCTTGCAACCTCTTCTGTCATCAGGTGGAAAATACAAAAGTTTAAACACACGTACTAACAGATTCAAGAGCAGCTTCTTCCCTGCTGTTATTAGTCTTTTGAAGGGGCATCTCACTCTGTGCACCTTCCTTGCAGCTGTAACATTGTATTCCTCGCTCTGGCCTATTTCTCTAATGCACTTTATATGAGAATGATCTGTTTGTACTGCATGCAAAGCAAGGTTTTTCACTGTATCTAGGTACATGGGACAATAATAAATCAAATCAAATCAAACACACATGGACCCAGACACTGGCATGAGCTGTGCAGTGAGCAAAGTGAGTGGGTAGGGTGTGGACAGCACTGCGTGGAAATGTGGTGGAGGCAGGTTCGATTGAGGCATCCGGAGGTTGGATTTGTTTTGGATAGTGATAGGGATATGGGGAAACGGCTAGAGATTGGCACGGGATTGCAGAGCCAGTGGTGGGGAAGCAGTCGATCTGTTTGAAGCTGGCTGAGCTGGCCTGGTGCACTAGCTGTAGCTCCCATTTGATCCTGCTGTCCAGAGGGTGCAGAAGGAGGCCATTCAGCCCATTGTGCCTGTCCCAGCCGTGTCTGTAAGAATTCAGTGCTTCTGGGTCGAGTGAGGGTTCCCCACCCATAGCTGCGCTTGCCTGTGGGAAAGGGGCAGAATGAGGGGATAACCTGAGGCCGTGCCTTTCGGAAGTCTTTCAGGAGGGGACAGTTGGAAACTTCCAGAAGGAAGGGGAAGTAGACGTGTGCGTGTGTGGGTGTGGCGAGGGCCCCTCCAATTAGGAGGAGTGATGGTAAACCTGCTGGAGCTGGGGGCAGTGACAGGCTGTGGGTGATGTGGTTCTCCTTTGACACAACCAATTGTGGATGTTCGTCTTTCCCCTCTTTCCCCGCCCCCCTCCAGAAATTCCTTTCCACTTCACATTACCGAAAGAGGGTGATGTTATCCAGCCGATAGTTGGTGGTACCCCGCCTCTCATTGGTTCGTTGAAGCAAGGCCCCAGGCACAGCACTCCCATTGGTAAGTTCCCAGCGATGCAGTATTTACAGTCCATTCTGCCCTTCGAGCCTTCTCCCTTCAACCTGCCTAATCAGCAGCACCCAGTTTTTAATCCCCTCTCCCTCCTGAGTATATCTGGCCTTCCCTTTAATTGGATTCACTTCAGCCCCAATTCACTCCTGTCTGTCCTGAATTCCCGATTGGATTCATTGGTGATGGATCTTGTATCGATCGTGCTCAGGTTCAAAGCTCATAGAGCCCTCAGAGTGCAGGAAGAGGCTATTTGGCTCATCAAGTCTACACCGACCCTCCAAAGAGCATCCCACCCAGACCCAGACCCTCACCATATCCCGGTGACCTCGCATTAACTGTGGCTAACCCACCCAGCCTGCACATCCCTGGACACCCCGGGCAATTCCCCATGGCCAATGCACCCTGAGGAAACCCACACAGACATGGGGAGAGTGTGCAAATTCCACACGGACAGTCACCCGAGGCTGGTGTTGAACCTGGGTCCCTGGCGCTGTGAGGCAGCAGTGCTAACCACTGAGTCACCCATGCTGGTGTCTGTTGAAAAAGGAAACTCCTACCATGGTAAAGAAGGGCACTGTGCAGAACAGGGCAGAAGTGGGTCCTGCAAATGCTGGAGATTAGAGTCAAGATTAGAGTGGTGCTGGAAAAGCACAGCAGGTTAGGCAGCATCTGAGGAGCAGGAAAATCGACATTTCGGGCAAAAGGAAATGGAGGAGACCATTCAGCGCCTCCAGCCTATTTCAACATTCAAGCATGGCTGAGAGCCATGGAGATGTGATGAAGGGCTCATGCCTGAAACGTTGATTCTCCTGCTCCTCGGATGCTGCCTGACCTGCTGTGCTTTTCCAGCAAAACTCTAATCTTCACTGCGGAGAACAGCTGGGCTTCAGAACAGACCAAGAGATCTGTGTTGCCCACCTGAGGGGGCAACAAGACGATTTGAGGTCTGTGACGGTGCAGCAGTCCCTCAGCGCTGCACTGGGAGTGCTCCTCTGCATGCCAAGCTTGAGTCTGTGGCGTGGTACTGGAGCCTCAGACACAAGAGAGGGAGAGCGTTGCTGAGGCCAGTGGATAACTGCGTTTGATCATCTTGAGGTTTGTTGGAAAGCTTTAGCACAAAGGCATCTTGGGATCCAGTGGGCAGTGTGTTGGGTACAGACAGCTCCATGAGAGAGGATGAGGAGGGACCTCCATCCATTTCTGAGCTAAAATCCAACAGAGTAACTCCTTCTATTCCTCTTGTCTGTTGTTTTGCTCTTCAGAGCTTGAAGACCGTGCCATAGCAACGACAGATGTCACGCCTGACAATGCCATGGCAACCAGTGATGTTACAGCGGAGGGAAGTGTACGAGGAACGGCAAGCCCAGAGTCCCCCTCAGCCGCCACAGCCAATGGCAAACTCTGTCTGAGGATGCAGCTGGAGACTCCGGTCCAGGAGGACGGTAACCACTCAGCCGTCTTCAGTCTCGAAAGTAAGATCACGGGCAGGAGGCAGGACGCTGATCAAATCGCCCGTGTTCAACTTTAATCTCCCCGTCCCAATCCCACCCACGTCCGAACATCCCCTGAGCCCTGACTGATTCCTCTTCACTGAACTCTTGGCACCGCACCACAACTGACCAACTGGGTGCCACGGTGGCTCAGTGGTTAGCACTGCTGCCTCACCGCGCCAGGGACCTGGGTTCGATTCCTGCCTCGGGTGACTGTCTGTGTGGAGTTTGCACATTCTCCCCGTGTCTGCGTGGGTTTCCTCCGGGCGCTCCGGTTTCCTCCCACAATCAAAAGGTGTGCAGGTCAGGGTGAATTGACCATGCTAAATTGTCCATGATGTTGGGTGCATTAGTCAGGGGTAAATGT